>NW_023458563.1:1432539-1434785 GCF_013731165.1 Rhagoletis pomonella | reverse complement strand
AAGAACGCGCAATTTTTTTTGACAAGTTCACAAATTAGAATAAGGCAAGGTTTAAATGTTCCAACTGTGTCCATATGATAATGTTGGACGCCAGGCAAGCGTTTGTTTTTTTTTTTTGAAATTGCCAGATGACATGATTATGTAAGTAACATAGCGGCCATGTGTACTATCAGCATTGGAAAATCCGTAAACTAAAAATTGTTATATCTCAGCGAAGCAAAAAGATATTTGAGCAAACTCAACGCCATTTCAATGAGAAAAAACTTGTACTTTAACACCTTTTTTTGTATTTTTTTGAGCAAAATTACTCTGGCTTGCATACACAACTTCAAAAATGATTAAAAACGGCATTTTTTGCACTTATAGGTTAGAATATCTCAAAATCCTGATGTGGTAGAGCAATTCTATGGCCAGTTTTGAATTCAGCGCACCGAAAGCCTTCGGGAAAGTATAGTCTGGTTTCTGGGTTTCTGTCTGCCTGTGTTATTAATTGAACAAGTTAGAAAGTCTAAGTTCGGGCGGAGCCGAACATTAAATACCGGGCGCAAGTGTTAAATATATGTTTTTAATCTTTCCGAAAGCTACCGCCACATGGTAAGCCTGGGTGTATCAATTTTGAGTAGATTAGCGTCCTTAAATTTCGAAATATTGAAGTTTCTGGCATTTCTGAAATTTACCGTTTTATAAAAAGCGACTGTAATTTTAGTCCGTTGTCAATAATTTTCAACGCTTTGCTTCTATGTCGCAAGCACAATAACCATACCGAGTTTGGTAGAACGGTTACCGAGATATATATATGTGATCATAAATGGGCGGTGCCACGCCCTTTTCCAAAATTTTATCATAAGCGTATTTCTTGGTAAGGAATTGTTGCAAGCATCAATTTCGAATAAATTAGATTTAATATTTACTGATTTATTGAAAATTTCGTATTTCTCTAAATTACCGTTATATGGGACGTGGGCGTGGTTATTGTCCGATTTTAAAAATTTCCGGCCATTTGGTATGATGTACCAAGGCCAACAACTGTGCCAAGTTTGGAAGAAATTGGTACAGCGGTTACCAAGTCATACACATGTAACCATAAGTGGGCGTGGCTACGCCCATTTTCCAAAAATATATAATATTCTTATCTTTCGTATAAAAACTATTTCAAATATCAATTTTGAGTGAATAATCTTCAGTAGTTAATAAAATATCGCAGTTTTCGTATTTCTGAAAATTACCGTTATATGAGAGGTAGGGCCGATTTTGCCCATTTTCAATACCGTCCGTCCTAGGCCAGAAAGAAGTGCACGTACCAAGTTTCATTAAGATATCTCTATTTTTATTCGAGTTATCGTGTGCACAGACGGACGAACGGACGGACAGACAGTCACCGCTTCGTCGATTTCTCTTTTCATTCTGATCATTTATGTATACATTTGTCTATATCTATCTCGATTCGTTTTGCCTGTTACAAACAACCGTTATGTGAACAAAGTTATAATACCCTTGTGCACAAGTGCGCTCGGGTATAAAAAACTATTTAAAGTCCTGATTGGTACGAGTTAAGCACGAATATCAGCTAGATAATCAACATGTCATCATAGTTTTCCTGAACGTTAGCTTAATTATCTTCATTTATGCTTAATCGCATCTATACTTTCTTTCGCAGTATAATACTTGTTCTTGGATTCCAAAAATGGATAGGTACAGGGGTTTTTTCCTAAATACAGCATTTATACTTTTTTGCTGCCTACATTTTTTAATACACAGTGTTCGCGGTAACACGTTTTAAAAATGCAATTATATACTATTATGTAAAAAAATGGGGATATAAAATCACATCACAAACTTTGTAGGGAAATTAAAAAAAAAATTCACAACAAACTTTATATTCATAATTTTTGCAAAAATTCCAAGTGCAAGTTTAAATAGGCTAAGGGTCCGCGTTGATTTTTGGTCATTTTTTTGAAAGCAAAAAAAAATCAAAGATCAACGGTATTTTCAGACACCTCAAACTAGAATATTAAGGGTATTCATCATACCTTATAAATGCATTATAAACCGTATAAAGTTTAATTGTGTAAACCGTACAAATTAACTGTTGCAAACTCGTTTACACTTTTCTGATAAATCTCTCCAGCGATTTCACTGGATAAACTTGATAAACCCATACGAAATTATGCATATGAAAAAAACCGAAATAATGCATATATGCACAGTTTCGGTTGAAAACCGAAATAATAAATAATAAAATGAAA
>NW_023458563.1:1397043-1432529 GCF_013731165.1 Rhagoletis pomonella | reverse complement strand
ATATCGCATATGAGAAAAACGAAGTAATACATACATGCACAGTTTCGACTCAAAACCGAAGTAATGCATATAAGAGAAACAAAGTAATGCATACATACACAATTTCAGTTCAAAACCGAAATAATGCATATGACAAAAACCGATGTAATGCATACATGCACAGTCTCTACTCAAAACCGAAATAATGCATATGACAAAAACCGAAATAGTACATACATGAAAACGAACTTCTTGCAGCGTAGGCGGTCCTCGGCCGCGCTTAGGGATTATAACTCTTACTAAGTAGAATTCTCCTTTCTGTGTTGCCGGAAAAGGGGGGCGGAAGTACTTTTGCGCAGAGCTTCTTTTTTGTGTAGGCGGCCTTCGAACGCGCTTACGGATTATAACCTTCATTCTTCTCCTTTCTCTGTAGCCGGAAAAGGGGACCGGAAGTATTTCTGCGCAGAACTACATTCTGCGTAGGCGGCCTTCGAACGCGCTTAGGGATTATAACACTTACTCAGTAAAATTCTCCTTTCTGTGTTGCCGGCACATGGAGGCCGGAATTATTTATGCGCAGAACTTCTTTTTGCGTAGGCGGCCCTTACTAAGTAGAATTCTCCTTTCTGTGTTGCCGGAAAAGGGGGCCGGAAGTATTTTTGCGCAGAACTGCTTTCTGCGTAGGCCGTCTTCGAGCACGCATAGGGATTATAACCCTTACTAAGCTGAACTCTCCTTTCTGTGTTGCCGCAATAGCGGGCCGGAATTATTTTTGCGCAGAACTTCTTTCTGCGTAGGCGGCCTTCGAACGCGCTTACGGATCATAACCCTTACTAAGTAGAATTATATTTTCTGTGTTGCCGGAAAAGTGGGGCGGAAGTATTTTTCCGCAGAACTATTTCTGCGTAGGCGGCCTTCGAACGCGCTTACGGATTATAACACTTACTAAGTAGAACTCTCCTTTCTGTGTTGCCGGAAAAGGGGGCCGGAATTATTTTCGCGCAGAACTTCTTTCTGCGTAGGCGGTCTTCGGCCGCGCTTAGGGATTATAACCTTTACTAAGCAGAACTCTCCTTTCTGTGTTGCCGGTAAAGTGGACCGGAAGTATTTTTACGCAGAACTTCTTTCTGCGTAGGCAGCCTTCGGCCCCGCTTAGGGATTAAAACCTTTTCTAAGTAGAATTCTCCTTTCTGTGCTGCTGTGCAGGGGGGCGGAGGAATTTTTGAGCAGAACTTCTTTCTGCGTAGGCGGCCTTCGACCGCGCTTAAGAATTATAACCCTTACTAAGTAGAAGTAAATAATACATATTAGAAAAAAATATGGATAGCCTATGGATAGCACACTTTCGTTAGAAAACCGAAATAATGCATATAACAAAAACAATATAATGCATGCATGCAAAATTTCGGTTCAAAACCGAAATAATGCATATGTGAAAGACGAAGTAATGCATACATGCACAGTTTCGGATGATAACCGAAATAATGCATATAACAAAACCCGAAATAATGCATATGTGAAAGACATACACATAATGCATACATGCACAGTTTCGGTTGAAAACCGAAATAATGCATATGAAAAACCCGGAGTAATGCATACATGCGCAGTTTCGGTTGAAACCCGAAATAATGCATATGAGAAAATACCGAAACTATGCATATGCATACTTTCGTTTTAAAAGCGAAATAATGCATATGAAAAAAAAAACAAAGTAATGCATACATGCACAGTTTCGGTGGAAAACCGAAATAATTCATATGGCAAAAACCGAAATAAAGCATACATGCACAGTTGTGGTTGAAACCGAAATAATGTCTAAATGCACAGTTTCCATATGCGCAATTTCGGTGCCCCAATTAAGAATGTGCGCGTGGGAAAGGGGTTATTCGCGATCGTAATTGGAGGATCGATCAAAGTAGTTCCCGGTGTCGTAGGTAAGCTGTATTACCCTTCAAAAGGTGTTCGCACGAGACGATTTTGTGTTCAACTTTTGTGTTCAACTCTCGCAGGGTTTTGCACGAAAAAAAGTTTAATGGCTAAATGTTGGGTGGCGACCAACTTTGTTGAAAGCGGTTAGTTGAAAGGCCGTTCAACCAAAAGTAGAATGCAAAGTTGAAGAATGCAAACGCCTTTTTATGGCGAATATTTTGCTATTTTTTTATATTTTGATATTTTTTTATATTTTAATATTTTTAGCCATTCAATTTGTTTTTCGTGTAACCCTGGTTGAGATGAACGCAAAATCGCCTGGTGCGAACGGCCTTTTACAACACTGAAAGACTAGCTAACGACGCACAGTGGGGCAAAAAAGGTTGCTGTGGACAAATGAATTTTGAGAGCCCAAATATGAACCGATTTCAAGTTTCTTTTTTTTAAATAAAAGATAATAAAATCGTGTCGATCTATCCGTCGCGATTTTTTAAAAAAGCTCTGTTTTTTATTTATTTACACTGCCGGAACAAAGTATTGGCACAGCAAGTTTTTCACAATATATGCAACAATTTTTATTCTAATATTTTTCCGCCAGTTTTGTATAAAAATATGGTTCATTCGACAACAAAAAACATAAAAATATAATCTCTAAACTTTGTGCAAAACTCGCGAAAGCTCAGCAAATTTTCATCAAAATTTTCAACTTTTTAATCCGAATTTTTAGAATTTGAGTATGCAGTTTTGCAGCCCATTAAATTCTAGTAAAAAATGCAAGTTCGGAGTTAGTAAAAAATCGCGTTGATTTTTGAGATTTTTTTTTGTTGAAGATGTTTTGCATTTTTTCCATATAAAGTATTTTGGAAAAAATTTTTTGTAAACTTGCACTTTATTATAATAAAATTGACTGGGCTAAAAATCTGCATACCCAAAAAAATTCTAAAAAATCTGATTAAAAAGTTGAAAATTTTCATGGAAATTTGCTGAATTTTCGTGAGTTTTGCACAAAGTTTAGGAAATATGTTTTTATGTTTTTTGTTGTAGAATGAACCATATTTTTATACGAAGTTAGCGGAAAAATATAAGAATGAAAATTGTTGCATATATTGTGAAAAATTTGCTATGCCAATACTTTGTTCCGGCAGTGTATGTTGAAAAATGAAAGAAAACAAATTTCACGTTTGTTTCTTATGTAAGAATGTTTATGAATAGTTTTTTAAATAACTGCAGGCATTTGAAATTAGTTTCAAGTATTTTCCAAAAAAGTAGAAGCATTCAAACGTGAAAATTTTTTTTTATTAATTTTTTAACATAAATAAATAAAAAATCAGAGCTTTTTGGAAAAGTCGCCACGGATAAATAGATCAACGCGAAATTTAATACTTTTATTTAAAAAAAAAAACTTGAAATCGGCTCATATTTGGGCTCTCAACCTTTTTTGCCCCACTGTGCCACGCGTCTTCACAGGGACTACCACATGCCTACCATAAGTCATTTTGTTTGCCAGTTATGTATAAGATTTATCAGTGGCAAGATTTTTGTGTGGGAATTTTTTATCTTGATAAAAGCATTTGTAAGATTGCTATGTTCGTTGCATTGGAGCGCAAATATGCTTAAATTTTTTTTGAAAATGTGATATTTCCCATCCAAGTACATAATCAAAAATAACACAGGTCCGGCGGCGGATCCAGACTTTTTTG
Organism: Rhagoletis pomonella; assembly: GCF_013731165.1. Classification (NCBI taxonomy): domain Eukaryota; kingdom Metazoa; phylum Arthropoda; class Insecta; order Diptera; family Tephritidae; genus Rhagoletis; species Rhagoletis pomonella. The sequence continues at coordinate 1,428,918 of NW_023458563.1, read as the reverse complement.
GGGGATGTTTTCCGGGAAATTTACCACTTATTCTTATTATTGTAAACGAGTAATTCTTATATATATGCATATATTAGGGTGATCCAAAATAACTAACCTGACCAATTTATGGCCTTAAAATTACCTATTCACTGAGAAGGAAATTCTCCCATCTGGAAACATTTTTATTTCAATTTTAAAAGTTGTCAGTCGGCATTTGAAATTTTCTATGTAAATAACATGTAAAAAAAATTTGTTTCCATTAAAAATGTTATAACTTTAAAAACGTTATAACCGTTATGAAAAGTTATAAAAAGGGATACAGGTTTTTCTATGCATATTCTTGTAGGGCATTAAATTCACTAAAAAATTACCCTGCAGTTGGCTGTCCTTAGAGACGATTAAAAGTATTAAATATGTTAATATATTGCTGAACGAGGTATAGCACTGATACAAAATTATAATCGAACTTTGGCGAAAGACGAAGAACGAAAGCAATTTCTTTTGCAAGTATTACAATTAAAATTAAATAATCTAAAAAGTAATTTTTAAGCGAAAAACACAACCGACTTCAATTGTCCTATAAAAAATGATGAGTTCCATTAAGTTTTTCATGATCCAATGATCGGATCTAAACCAAATTAGTATGGGACCACATGTTCACATGTACACTACCTTTACGATAAAAAATGTATGCGGTAACATACCAAAAAAATATATATTCTGTGGTCTGGAATGATGGAATTTTCGATTAGACTATCTTAGGGGGTGCTCCAGTGTTAGAATACGTGAAGTTCATAATCATGGCAAGCTCCGATTTCAAAAACGGCAACTTTTTCGATTTTCAGGTAGGTTTTCGATAAGATTCTTGGTAAATAAGAATATATATTTACATATATACATATATTGTATACATATTTATACATATATGTGCAGGCCCGACTATAGGGTGGGGCTGTTCCTCAACGGGCCCGGATTTTTCCTTAAATTTAGTTGGAAGATAAAAATTACAAAATTTTGTTAAATTTGATTATGTAATATTCACATAGCTTTTATAATATCCAATAAATGCGAAAGCGCATGCCTAGATACACATGCAAGTGTGGTAAGGTCATTTCCGTGCAGGTCAAAACAACCACCAATCTGGCCTAATGTGAAACATAGAAAGCTTCCGAAGTTAACACGTGTTGTCTAAATGTTGTCATCGTAATGATTTTCCCAATGTTTTTTTTTTTTTTTAAATATCGAGCTCAAACAGCCAAAATAACGAAAGCGACATTTAAAATTTTTTTTTTTTTTTGATGCAGAAATGCATCGGGATGCTCTAGGAATATTTCTGCATCAAAAAGAAAATTTTGAAAAAATGTCGCTTACGTTATTTTAGCTGCTCGAGCTCAATATTTAAAAAATCACTCATATACAGTCTTATTTATACTATACTTAAATGCGAAATATCGGCTGAAAATCGAAAAAGTTACCGTTTTTTAAATCGGCTCTTGCCACGATTTTGAACTTCACGTATTCTAACTCGGGAACACCCCTCCAAAATAGTCTAATCGGAAATTCCATCGCTCCAGGCCGATTCAGTTGAATCTGATTCAAGGACACCGTGCTGTGTTAGACAGTTAGAATAGGCCTAGTGCCCGAAAATGTGCTTTCGAAGAGAGACTACTAATTAAAACGTTGATACTGAACGACTTACGCATTGCCATGGGGTTTTTTTTGTTCAAAATGGCGGATCCAATATGGCGACCAAATTCAAAAAAATTATTGGATTTGTTTGAAACTCTTAACCGTCATTTTTAATTTTGAAAATCTGGCATCAGATTCGTACTCGGCAACCCCATAAACCCACTGGTAACGAGTTTCAACCCTTAACAATGCTTAAAAGGGTAAGTATCAACGTTTTAATTTTAGTATTTTTTTTTGGATGTGCAATAACGATTTATGGGTGTCAGGCGAAGAAGGTTGTGGTTTGAATATATTTTGAAGAGAGTTACCACCTGTTTACAAATTAAATTCAACTTAAATTAAGGGAATTAGTTAATATAAGTATGTATAACAATTACAGTGTCAGAGGAAGGAGATTTAAGAAGGTTAAAGTTTTAAAATAGTATTTTGAATACGGTTTATAAAGTTAAATTCAATGGCCCGTAGTTATAGTCGAAAGTTAAAACCTCTTCTAGTTAAAATTAATCTTTAAGTTTAGAGCAGGCTTTAAGTCTTAGTCAGTTATAGACATGTTAAAGGCAGGTTTTTGCTAGATTGACACAAAACAGGGCCATTAATATAAAATGAAAAAGTAACCAATCGGCATTAGGAAAACTTTGTTATTTTAGCAAGTTCACCCTGTGTCAACTGACTTTCATAAATAATTTTGAAAATGGCGCAGCAAACTGTAAGTAAATAACAAATTTTTGTCAAATATAATTTATTAACGTAAATAATTTAATTTTTATAGGAAGTGAAAAGTATTCGTGAAGTTAATTGGACGGCTGCTGAAAAGGCCTGCTTGCGGTCCTCCTCTTTCATTTGAAAAGGATCCTGGCGTTCCTTGTATGTTTTCCTATTTCTGGAACCGATTGTATCATCCAAAATCGCAAAATCTCGAAATATCCTTTGATTGGGAAGCATATTCTTCAAATTAACAGCACTTTTGTATTTTCTCCGCAAATTTTGACAGGAAAACGTATACTTAGAGTACGCTTTTAAGATTTTAAAACCTCGTCAACCTCATTTTAAATTTAAAACGCCGTTTTAAAGTCAAAAGGTCTTTTAAGTTGACTATGACAGTTTTAAAAGAGTGTTTATCTTAATATACAGTTTTAAATCTTAAAACCTGCCTCTAACTTGTCTATAACTACGGGCCAATATATATAATATAACTAGTAAGACCGGGCAGACGTTGTCCTGCTACTCACCTATACATAGGCAGGTTACATACATCGTAGATATTATGGGTATTCACACCGAATTGGTACTCGGTAAGTCGGTGTTCGGTACTTTTTTCCCATGCATTTTGTTTGTGTAACACTATTTTACACAAACAAAATACATTGGAAAAAATTACCGGACAAAGCAGACAGCTGACAAGGATGAAATAGCAGAAATGACAAACATAGCAAAATAAATGTGCACAAACAAACGCAATTGTAATTATGGATAAACAGAACAATTCACAACAACAATATAATTATATGAGAGAAAATACTCGGCACGCACAATTAATAATGTTTAACTGATCAAATGCACTAGAAATTTTGCTATTTTACTTAACTTTAAATTGTGCACCAAACGTTTCTTGATACTTTTCACTTTAATCAATGTTAAAACTCTTGCAAAATAAGATCTTAAATGAGGGCACAAACAAACACAACTTCACAGCTTTGACGTTTGCCGTTCTTTATATTAAGATTATTAAATTGGTTCGTAAGTTATACGTGATTAAAAGGATCCAATTTTTGCTTTAAGCTGAATAACGGTAAATTGAAAATATCTCGAAAATGTAACCATAGAAAAAAAAATTAACTCGATTTTCGGAATCACCGAGCAATTCTACATAGGAATTGGATGGTAGCATCCATAGAACATTTTTGCTGTAAACCAGTGTAATTAAAGGAACATTTTAAATGGAAAACAAAAGGAGAAGTGAATACCTATGTCCCAAATAAAAGAGCGACTTTTTATCATTTGTTTGAAAAAAAATTTACTTATTTGCATAACCTCAAAAATTGTCTGATTTATTTCTATTTATGATTTTATGTAAGCTTTTACAATTTTGTTAACTTTCGGCAAACAAAAGGGAAAAGGAAATGGATAAATTAAGATGTAATGAGTTGATTTTATTTTACTCAAGCCGCCGTTTTTAACCGTTTTCAAGAGCAACCGTTTTTCTGATCTATCATGCTATTACAATAGGCAAGTTGTTTGAAGTTTGATTGGTTGGATATTCGAAAAAAGAAAAGCTTTCTTCGGTTGTCAACCATCCCAGCAAAAAATCGGTAATCGCTTTTAGTGGTAACGTGTTCTAGAAAGCATAGCGTTAGAATGCCTCCGAATTTTTTCGCTTCTTTTAGGCATTGCCAGTAATGCAAAGTAGAATGTGCTACAATATTTTATTTATCTCGCTTCTTCGTTTCATTTCGGGGAATGCAAAGTAGAATGTCCTATAGTATTTATTTTTTAATTCGTTTCTTTGCTTAATTTCCGGGAATGCAAAGAAGAATGTCCTACAATATTTTATTTGTTTCGCTTCTTTGCGTCATTTCAGGTAATGCAAAGTAGAATGTCCTATAATATTTTATTCGTTTCGCTTCTTTGCTTCATTTCGGGGAATGCAAAGTAGAATGCTGCATCGTAGTCAGCTGAAAAATGGAATGAATATCCAAAAATTCTTTTTCTACCGTTACTTTCTGTGGAAATTTGTCTCGCATAAAAATCATGTTTTGCTTTGTTCAATTTGCAGCGAAGTTGAAGTCAGTTAATGAAGTGACGTACAACAGTGAGGAAGTACAATTTTAAGCTTAACTAAATATGCATGTATGTAAATACATACCGATTTTAAAGAAAATCGAAATACCTAAATACATACATATGTACGCTGATTTATAAAAATTTTAATTAATTTTAACCTTTTAAGACATTTTCTGATTTCAATTTAATATAAATAAGTATGTACTTATCTAGGCATTCTACATTAGTTTCTCTGTAAGGCATTCTTTGTTCGCTTCTCTGGATTCTGTTTATCCATGCGTTCTCCCTTCGTTTGAAGGTAATGCTGCGGGTAAGGGCTTACCTCCAATGACATGCCCATGTTAAAATAAGGCCTTCTTGAAGCGAAACGGTAAGCGATTCCCATCGCCTAGCTCGTTTCCACTTTTGTTTCTGTGGTAATCGTGTTTTTTGCTGGGATGTTGCAAAAAAAAAATCGGTGCTGTTGATATTTTCGAAAGTTCCATGAAACTCTTAGAAGCAAAAACGCGTCTCTTTTGCAATCATTTATCAAAGAAATACGAAACTTAGGGAAAACAGTTTAGAAAGGATGCTAAATATTTAGATCTGAAAACATCGCGTTTCTTGCTGATGAAGTTCTTTTCTAACTTTCGCTACCGCTAAAATATGCCAAAATGTGAAAGCTAACATTTTATCCGAATTTTTGGTTATCTTCAAAAATTGCGATTCTGTGCTCCCTTTCGCTAAAAATAGCTTAGCCTAAATTTTAGTATTTTATACAGCCGAAAGTTGCGCTGTGCAAAAACAGCAGCTGTCAAAATTTGCTTGCATTTTAATAGTGGCAAAAGAAAAATAGCAGCGTTGGTGTTGGTTGATTTTTCCGACAGGGTGGTAAGATGATTTATTTTGGAACGAATTTCCGTCATCCCTTGTCAAGTTTGGTTTGCAGACAAACCGGTTTCGGCGTTGTGCCATCTTCAGTGTCATTTTTCGTTCTGTCTGGTTCGAGATTTGTCCCTAATTTATGTTCATTTATCTTAGGTAATGTGATTTTCGTCGATGATTAATTACTATATATGCCATGGTGCCCATTTTTTGAAGCAGGTAATAGGTTCATCTTCGCTGTTTCGATATTAACATGCATTATGTTGTCGCTGTATGGTTTTTGCCTGCAGGTAGGTAAAAGTCAGTGATTTTTGCCCTGGTGGTGGTTTTTGGTGTGTTCGGAGTGTCCATGCCTGTTGTTTTGTTGTCATTTTTCTTTTTTTCGTAAATCAATTTTAAGGGTTCGAATATAACATCCGATGCGGTATTTGTTTGTTCGTTTATTATTTTGCCGTCGAAGGTTTTTAGTTTGTATATTTCCATATTTTCTAGGACGTTTAGTCGTTGGCCTTTATGTTGTACATGCAGTAGTTTCGCTGCCTTTCTTATTTGCGTTGGTGAACATTTGTTGTTAAACATGTGGTTAGCAAAATTTGACTCTGGTATTGCGCTCGGTTTCTGTGTCTTTTTGTTATAGTCTCTTATATGCTCGCGGAATCTTGTTTTTATTTTACGTCCTGTTTGACCTATGTAACTATGCTGGCATTTGCAAGTTAGTTTATAGACTCCTTGTTTATCCAATGGATCTTCTTGATTTGTGGTGTTCCGTAGTATCCGTCCCACGTTGTTATTTGTTCTGAATGATGTGCGAAGGTTGTGTTTCTGGAACAGCTTTGCAAGTTTGTACGTTGACTTTCCAGTATAGGTTAATACCGCCCAATTTTTGTTATTGTTTTCTTCTTTGTTTGGCTTTTTGTTTTTGTGCTCCCTTCGGATTTCTTCTACCAGATCTCTTTTGTATCCGTTATTAGCCGCTATGGCATATATTGCGTTCAGTTCTTTGTTGTATCCTTCTTTTGTTAGTGGTATTCGCTCAATTCTATTGATCATCTGTCTAAAAGCGGCTTTTTTATGCTGATGAGGATGGTTCGATGTATTATGTATTATTGTATCTGTGGCTGTGGGCTTCCTAAAAATTTCATATTGCAGACTGCTGGTGCTTTTATTTATTTTTATCGTCAGATCTAAGTAATTTAGCTTTCCTTGCATTTCTTGTTCCATTGTGAATTTTATATTGCTGTGCTGTTTGTTGAGGTATTCCAATATCTGTCCTTCATTTTTCTTTGTTATAAGACATATGATGTCATCTACGTATCTGGCGTAGAACGTCGCTCCTAGTTGTGATGTAAGATACTCCACGTACCTTTCTTCCAAATTCTGCATGAATACCTCCATAAGGATCGCCGATGTGGGGTTGCCCATGCCTAGCCCGTTTGTTTGCATGTATATGTTGTTGTTAAATTTGAAGTAATTTTGATGCAACGTCGTTCTGAGTGTATTAGTTATCTCTACGGCGATTTCTCTGTTTCCTGTTTTTTCAATCAGTATTTTGAATACGATATCTATTGTTTCCGTTATTGGTATCGATGGGTATAGATCTTTTATGTCGAATGATACCAGTTTAGTATCCATCGTGATCGCTGAGTCTTTTATTTTTTCAATCAATTCCGTTGTATTAGATATTGTGTACTTATTGGGCAATCCAAGGTTGTCCTTTAGTATAGTTTTTAAGTGTTTTGATAGTTTATAGCTTGGGGCCGATCTGTGGTTTATGATTGGTCTCATGGGTGTGCCAAGTTTGTGGATTTTAGGTAGTGCATTCATCGGAGGAGCTGATGGATTCATGATTGTCAATGTATGTATTTGGTTCGGCTTTATTATTTTTGTAGCTTTCTTTATGGTCTCTTTTATTGTGGCCTGGTATTCCTCAGTGGGATCCTTTGCTAACTTCCTACATCTAGTTTCTTTGATAAGCTGTTCCGTTTTTTGTATGTATTCATCTCTATTCATTAGTACAGTTGTGTTTCCTTTGTCAGCTTTGGTCGTGATTACGTTGTTGTTTTTTAGTTTCTGCTTCAGACCTTTAATTATATTGCTTTCTTTGCTGTGGTTTTTGTTTCCTTTGGCTTTGATTTCCTTTTCAATTAACTGTTTGCACCTGTGTCTAGTGTGTTCCTGTTCCTCTTTCGGCAGCATAGATATAGCTATTTCCGCATCTACAATTGTCTGCTCAATTTCCTTTTCCTTATTGTAATTCTGGATATTATGTTTGAGCCCTTTTTCTAAAACTCGCGATTCTTCTTTGTTGATGAGAACTTCTGTAAGGTTTACGAACCTGGCATGGAATTCGGGTTTCTCTCTCTGTTTTTTGTTCACTCCTTCTTGACTCGTTTGTAACTTTTTTAGTTTTCCTTTCAATTTCTTGTACTTTTCTTTCATGGCTTTCTTTATGCGCGTTTTCATTTGATCAAAAAGCTCCATTAAGCAGTCGATTGGTATGCGCTCCGCTAACTCTAAATGAATTGATAGCAACTCATCGTTTGTTTGCTCCTTTTTGGCAGCCTCAATTTTGATTCATTTCATTTCCTGTAGCATAACCATGACTATGTTACAAAGACACTCGCTCCGATTAGAAAAGACCATTGATGAACAGCCTTCGCAAAAACGCAAATCCTTGAGAGAATGTACGGATTACAATTTCGAAATTTTTTGCTCAGGGTGAGTAGAGCTTTCAACATTCATTTCACAAATTAATTTCAAAAACATTCGTATTATTAAGAAGTCACCAGCGGTTTTTGGTAAATGTGTCCCAAAGCAGCATTAGCCTTCTTAATATATGTAAATAATATCGGTGTAGAATTGGGGAATACTGAAACGTTAAGTGAAAATTAAGTGTTTTATGAAGACTAACTGCCTTTGGAATCTCTGCTCAAGGCATATCTGCGCAACATGTAGTAAATATTTTTTTGTAATTTATGAATTTCGATAATGACATAATTAATCGCTAAAATAAACTATTTATGTACATTAGGGTGACTGGATCTCATAGAGGGGGGAAAAATGTCGGAATTTTGTTCGTCTGGACCCCACAAAACGATTCCCTTTTCCAGATATTGAGATAGCCGAAATTTGAGCTTGATTAAACAACGTTAACCCGTGCCGCTCGTCGCTCAAAGTTTGAAAAAATCCAAATTTTTGGTAAAAAAGCTGACATATGGAGCTATAACTCCAGAACGGTAAATAATAAAAACACGCTTAATATCTCAAAAGAAAGCTAATGCTTTCTTCCACATTTATGTTCCAAAAATAATTGTTGTTATTTTAAGTCAAACCGAGTTACGGCTGTTGTAACTACTGTTTAGTCTCAAAAACGTGACCTGGAACCAGTAGGAGCCTGTTTGGGAGTATTCTAAGAATTTCACGGGTTCTTACATAATGTGTCTCGGAATTAACATTTTTGTGTTATAAAGTATTTTGGAACCCAATTTTCAAACTTAAAGAGCCTTTTGTTCAAATTTAATCTTTTATTATATGGGGATTACCTAACTAGTTTACCAAAGAAACACCCGTTTGCCAGGTAAATGTGAGGGTGAATCTAATTTCTATTTTAAGGATGGTGATGTTACTTAAGCTGACAACCGACCTTTTATTTACTCAGTTTAGTTTCTAAAGTGCCTTTGAGCTGGTTAGATCGAACAATTATCTAGTGAAGATATTTTAACGTTTTTTTCTTAATTTTCCAAGTGTGTGTGTTACTGTTTTTATACCTATTATAGTTATTTACCTATATTATTTTGTAGTTTATGAATTTCGATAATGCCATAATTAATCGCTAAAATAAACCATTTGTGTACATTAGGGTGACCGGATCTCATAGAAGGGGAAAATACGAAATTTTGTTCGTCTGGACCCCACAAAACGATTCCCCTTTCCAGATATTGAGATAGCCGAAATTTGAGCTCGATTAAACAACGTTGACCCGTGCCGCTCGTCGCTCAAAGTTTCAAAAAAAAAACAAATTTTTGGTAAAAAAGCTGACATATGGAGCTATAACTCCAGAACGGTAAATAATAAAAACACGCTTAATATCTCAAAAGAAAGCTAATGCTGTTCTTCCAAATTTATATTCTAAAAATAATTGTTGTTATTGTAAGTCAAACCGAGTTACAACAGCCTTTAGCCTCAAAAACGTGACCTGGTACCAGTAGGAGCCTGTTTGGGAGTATTCTAAGAATTTTACGGGTTTTTACATAATGTGTCTCGGAATTAACATTTTTGTGTTATAAGGTATTTTGGAACACAATTTTCAAACTTAAAGAGTCTTTTGTTCAAATTTAATCTTTTATTATATGGGGTTACCTAGCTAGTTTACCAAAGAAAAACCCGTTTGCCAGGTAAAAGTGAGGGTGAATCTAATTTCTATTTTAAGGATGGTGATTTTACTGAAGCTGACAACCGACCTTTTATTTATTCAGTTTAGTTTCTAAAGTGCCTTTGAGCTGGTTAGATCGAACAGTTATCTATTGAAGATATTTTAACGTTTTTTTCTTAATTTTCCAAGTGTGTGTGTTACTGTTTTTATACCTATAATAGTTATTTACCTATTGGACTCTGAAATGGCATCCACATCAGGTGTACAAAGCCGGTCCAAGGATAAAATATTTCTTGTGGGCTATCCCATTCACCAGATTACCGGTTGTAAACTACCCTCAAATCGTCTAAAGAAGAAGAAAGTTCTGTGCGTGCCATTTCTGTTTTCCTATTTAAAATTTATTGTAAAGCATGCAAAGCAAGATTTAGGTATTTTGCACAGTCTGTTAGACTATAAATAATGTGACAACGATATTGCAGAAATAGTCCTGACCAAATTTTCGAATCTTTGTTGTATTTGAATGCAGAGTTGGTGGGATTATCTTTTTGATCCCACCATTACAGACGATGAAAAGTTGTTTATGGCTAATACATTGCTCAGTAGCACAGATGAACCATCAGAGCACGCTAGGGTTGTAAATACAAAAGTTAGGAAAGAAAAATTAAAAGAGGTAGTTGATGGAGGATTGGTAAATTTACTTACCAAAGAAACGTTTACATTCTTTGACCGATTTAATAGAAAAACAGACTTCCTAAGACAACATCCAAACACCTGGCCCCAAAATAGTGACTTTCAAGAAGGATTGAAAATTGTCAAAGCATTAAAAGTAGTTAATGATATGGCTGCGCGTGGTGTTAAATTAATAACCGACTTTAACAAACTTCTGACAAAAGATGAAGACCAAAAGCAATATGTCCTGCAAGTTGTAAGCAAATGCCGAACATTATATCCTGACGTTTCAAAAACTACTTTAACAAAAGCTCTAGAATAGATTAGATAACTATGTAAAATTATCAACTCATGTAGGTACTATTTCTGTATCTTTTCTGTGTCTGTTTTGTATGTATTATATACCTGATTTTTATATTTTAAAATAAAAAGTGTCATTAGACTTATCAGTATTACCTGTCTTTTTTTTAATATATTTCTACTTTAAACTCAAAAATATACCAAAAAAAGCAAAATGTATCACTTAATAACAGGTCACTGTATCACTTAATAACAGGTCACGTTTTTGAGCCTAAAGGCTGTTGTAATTCGGTTTTACTTAAAATAACAACAATTATGTATAGAATATAAATTTTGAAGAACAACATTAGCTTCCTTTTGTTTTTATTATTTGCCGTTCTGGAGTTATGGCTTCACATGCCAGCCTTTTGACCAAAAATTTGGATTTTTTCAAACTTTTTTTAACGGTTGCCATCCGTTAAAATTGCTTTAAAATAATGCAGTATTTTAGCTGCTATCAATTTCGCACGGAAAAAGTAATCATTAGTCCTAATGTGAACTGGCAAGGTTGTTTTTCGCATTTATGCCTGGATCTTGTGTATTACTTGTGAAAATAATCCCTTTCGGGTTTTAAAAGGATTGTTTAATTGCATCTTTCAAATATGAAACTAACACTAAGTATTAAAATCTTATAACTATACACTGAGGAGCATAACTATAGACGCATTTAATTTTTGTGTTTGCGAGCATAGAAGAAATTTAGGAAAAAATCGGTAATGCTGGGTTAACGGCCTTTGACATTTTTTCTGAAATGTATTTAATGCGCCGTAAACTCGTAAAAATAAATGCCTCTATAGTTATGCTCCGCTAGAGCACGGAATATTTTATTGTTGCTTTATTTTACACGTATATGTACGTAGATGTTTTCTAGCGACATCACAAGGGATAACATATAAAGGAAAAAAGTAGTATCTCGAGGGAAACTCTATGAATACTTTAGGAAAGGATATCAGAAGGGATATCATGTTAAATTTCAATCAGGACTTCATAAAACTATAGGTCAGTGCTTTAGTTGCAGTTCTTTTTAACCTTCTCTAAGTTCCGCATCTTAGGAGTTTTCTAGCAAGAAGATTTGGATGGTTCTTTAATCGTATTGAGTAGCTGATGCTAAATTTTTTTAACGTCTTCATGTCCCATATTTACATGCAGATCTTCCACACGACCAGCATGGTTTAATCATCGTGTTAAAAATCAGCTGCTTGTTTTCAAGACTCAAGTTGTATTTTTTAGTTTTGCTTGTGCAGCTTTATTTTCAATTTGAGTTTTCCAGGTTAGTCTTCTATTCAGGGTCATGCCAAGGTATTTCACTATATCCTTTTCTGGGATAGATTTAACGCATATTTGTAGAGAAACGTCGTTTGAATGTACTAACTCTCGTTAACCTTAATGCACCAATTGTCAAGCCATTTCTCCACTCTTCGCAGATATTCCTACAATTTTTTCTTAGCAAGCTTTGGATCTGAATAGCAGGTTTGGTAGGATTTGGAACCAGCTCTTGGTAGGCAAGAAAGTTTTACAGAGGTAAGTCTGATTGTGGGTCATTTTGACCCACGAGCCTATGTTATCATTAGGGAAGACAAAAGTATGCAGATGCATATCGTATATGCAAATGCATATTATGCCGCAAAATATATATTTTGCAGAAAAAGTATAAAAATGCATAAAAGTTATTATTTTGGTAATAAGTGATTTATTTCAACATAATTTCATCTGGCAATACCTTTGCGCAGATATCCAGGGTTGCTGGCGAGGCTTGTTTAATTGACAAAAAGAGGAAGCTGACAAACAACGAAATGTTCCGTTATTTTCTAGTAAAAATTGTAATATACTCGTAAAAATATTTCGACTGTTGTTTTCAAATGGTGAAGCTTAGCGCTAAACCGGTTGAAAAATTCAATGAAAATTTACCGAAAGAGCTTCAACAGCTTCCGGTATGTTGCGAACTGATCAGCGAGTTTCATTCTGCATTTATTGTAACTGCTCAATATCAGCAACAAAAATAATTTGTGTGAAGCAATATTTTCACCAGGGCATGCATCACGTAACTTGGACACGATAGTCATTCAAACAATAGTGGCAAAACGATGTCATCAAAACAGTGATTCATGTTTTTTTTATGCTTACTATCATGTCGACTATCGTAGTGTCGTCAACAGTTTGAAAATCACTTTTTTTTGTGAAACTTCGATATTTGAAATTTTAATAAAATAAAAATTTTGAAAATAAATTCAAGATTTAATTTTTTCCCTGCTGTGTCAATAGCTACTGCAGCTGAATGTATGCGTATTCGATTATCACTTTGTTTTTCTCGGGTTCAGATCATAGTGACAAGGGTTTTTAGTTTCATATTTTTTTTTAATTTCTAGCACATTTTTATCTTTATTCTTATACTTTATTGCAATAAGGTAGCTAAGCAAAGGTAGTTATAGCGGGCTCAAAAATATTTGTGAACAATTTTTTTTAAATTGCCATAGATAGTGCTTCAGATGGAAGATGTGGAGGCTAAGAAATGTAATGAGATGGATATTCTCTTTACAATAACGTGCACTTAGTTACAGGATGTAGCGAGAAATATTGGAGGTAAAATATATAAATCGTTTAATTTATTAGCGAATTTAAAGCATACTTGAACATTTACGATACTTTCGAAGAACATTTCTGTTAAAAACACAAGCATCGTCTGAAAGTATTAAGTATTTAGTAAAAAGATTCCTCTTTGCTCACAGACCATTTATTCTCATATTCAAATTATTATTTTGGTTCAGCTACCCACCGGCGGAGCCCCAATCCGTACATATCAACATATCAAATTGCTGAAAATCTCTCTACGGGTAACGACACCATAATCATTTTGGTGCTTTTGGAGCTCTTTATTTTCCTAGCTCCGAAAATTGGGATTTAGCTCCTAGCTCTTTTTTTAGCTCTTTTCAAAATTATCTAGCACTTTTTTAGCTCCAGAAAGTTTTAGCTGTATTTGGTAATATATTAAAATTAAAAATCTGTAATTTCATTGTACAAGTTTTGACAAAAATTTATTTGGCTTTTGTGATATCAGGCTATTTTCGATACCTTCATGTTATTCTATTTCGATTAAGACTTAGAAAACTTCCATTCCTAATTCAAATGGCGAGTTAGCAAATAAGTAAGTAAGTAAGACAATTACTTTCTACCACGTGCGCGGGAACACACAACCTATACCGGCAATAAGCTCAGACAGCCACGTTAGAAAAAGAAAGCCAAAACGTAAGCATTGAAAAAATTACAAACTTCGAAATGCAGTGGAAAAATATACATTTGTATTCACAGGAAAACACAGACTCCACCATAAACACTTGGATCTAGGTTAAAGAATCCAAAAATTAATTAGAAGAAAATCCTCTTTCTGAACGCGCGGATTTTGTTTCTACCTTACTAATTTTACCTTAACGAGAGAAGGAAATACAACTTTTAAGAAAAATTTTGCGAAAAAAAATATTCGTAACCCGAGTTTTTATGGACAATTCAAAAATCTTAAATTGCAGATTTTAACAGTTTGTAGAATGTTTTCAGTTCATCGTCTAGTTTATATAAGTAAATGCATACATATAAGTGTTATAAGTGTCGTAGCAATGAATTCGAAATTTATGCACCTTATTTTGGTGGTAAAAGTTTTTTCAGCACTTAAATTTATAAAATTCGTTATTTCTATTAAAATTGCGGAAAATGTAAAAGCAACTTTACGTCAATAAATGCTCAACTTAAAAAAATAGCTCTTCATTTTAGCTGCTATTAATATTATTTAGCTCTTTTTAGCTCTTTTTTCGACCGTTTTAGCTCCAAACGAAATTTTTCTGGCAACACTGATAACGGTGGTGAGTTTTAGTTAACACAAATATCTCAACAGTCAACTACTGATAGCCACCTTCGTTAAGAAATCCAAAGGGGGATATTTTGTCAGTAGGCACGTTTAACGGCGCGCTAGTGTTTTCACGGGGAAAAAAGACGCGTAAAAAAGAAATCAACAAAAAAGACGCTCACGAAAATCTTCGGCGAAGAAAGACGCGTAAACAGATTTATACCTGGCCAAGGACTCTCACTTCAGCATCATTCCCCAAAAACTCTTTGGGGAATTTAGATACATTTACACCCGCAAACACAGTTGACCGACCACGAAAATAAATTTACGAGTCTTTCTTCGCGTTCAAATAGTTTAATGCGTCTTTCTTCGCCGTCAACTATGTTAAGGGTCTTTCTTCGCTGAAGTTTTTTATGCGTCTTTTCCACGGTTAACTTTTGAGCTCGCGCCTTTATTCGTATCTAGTGACGATATATTAATACTGCAGGAATTCAAGTTGAGGCAAACAAACCGGCTTAAATGGCTGTCAGAAACAATATAAAAAAATGTTTTTGCATATGTTTTTGGAAGGATAAAGGATTAAAGAGGTCTCTTCAATTCCAGTCATAAAAAAAAATCTTTCTAAAAATAAAAATAAATGAAATATGTAAATATGTAAATGTTTTTCCTTTAAAACGATACTGAACTCACTATCGTGCAAGAACGCACGTTTATTTAATACTACGTGGTATTTCAAACTGTTACGTGAAACAAAATTGGAATCGAGTCGACGATATCGCACAAACGATCAAACAATTTTTGGTTTTCATGAAGCAAGACAATCGCCCAGACGATATCGTCAGAGGATTATCGTCATATGTGATTCATGCCCTGGAGAATTGTCATCTTTTAAATATGGACCAACAACGTCTTGTCATGTAGAGCGTTCGTTTTCAATACATATATAAGTATATACAACTTTTTATGCGATAATCGAAAAAAAAATTTGTCAGTGTTATTGTGGCTTATTAACATTTTAATTTTATTGAGCTTTATACCACGATTGTGTATTAGGAAAAATTTAAAGAGCAATAAAGTCTAAGCGGTAGAAGTTATAGCAGCTATTTCGGAGATCACCACATCTCCTCATCAGACTTCTTCTTTCTAGACTTCAGCAGGGATCGAACCTGCGTAATCGATGTGCGAAGTCAGAAGCATTAACCACTGAGCTATGTACACCCCGTAAACTCTTGTTGCTAATTCATTTTCCAACTATGATCAAGTGCAGCAGGTTCGATCGCTGCTGAAGTCTAGAAAAAAGAAGTCTGATGAGGAGATGTGGTGATCTCCGAAATAGCTGCTATAACTTCTACCGCTTAGACTTTGTTGCACTTTCAATTTTTCCTAATAAACAATCGTTGTACAAAGCTCAATAAAAATATTAGAAAAAAAATCGTTGGAAAATATACATTGTATACATTTTTGGGGCATTTCATATATTTTACATATCGAGGTCTTATATTCAATAATACCCTCTTCTATCTGCATTTTTCACAAAAATGAGATTCTGAAGAATTTATACTATTAATTAACATCAGTTATGACAGGTAAATCCCAGGTGGGTTCTAATATCGCAAAGTAGTTTTTGTAAAAATTGCAGATAGAGGGTACTGAATATAAGCCCTCGATATTTTACATTTCTATATTTGTAAGTTTTTGGAAGATTTTTGCTGTGTTGGAAACAACTTGTCTGCAGTAAAAAAAGCATATAATTTTTGTTTCAAAACTGTGTGAAAACCAGACAATCAACTTAAATGATCTCGGTACTGATAATAAATAATCCAAATAATTGTTTATACCCACATTTTGGCACTGATTTGAATGTGACATCTAATAAATAGTGTCGTTAGCTGCTTTAAAATGATGTCACAAATTGTTGGCGGCGACATGAAAATACAGCGTAAGAAAATTCCTTTTCTATAACACTGTGCGACAGCTCAAATCGGTATTGAGTAAAACCAAATGCAAGTTATAGTTTTAGGTGTCAATAACACTACGTTCATGGCTTTTTACAGGTTAGCTCAAATAAGGCAGATATCCTTGATTGAATTCCTGCACACAATTTATTGTTTAATTAGGTTAAGTTAGTGAAAAGTATTCTTAAAAAATACTCATATAAAGCTTTTTAATACGAACTCAGTTTTGAAGTTTTTTTATTAGCTCTGCGCTAGATGGCGCCGTATGCAAATTTTATTGAATTTCATGTAGTTTTTCAAATAAAGACTAAAATTAGAGGTCTCTATTAAAAAAAATTCAGTCGCGATGTGAAATTTACATTATTCGTATTAACAATACTAATTTTAAACACTGCAATCAATATTTTAAACAGAAATTTATTAATTTATTGTATTTTGTTTTATTCCTTTGTCTACTATTTATTTCAAACTATCCTTCTTTGCTTTTTATTTCGATTATCAAAATCCTCGTTATAAATATTTAATTAATCTCGCATGAGAGTGTAATTTTGCAATTTCACAGTTCTAAAAGTTTTAGTCTGAAAATCGCTGGAACAACGATTTTGAGTAATTATTTCATTTTGTGGGTTTTCGATAGCAGCACTTTATCACTTTCTTTGGTGTTTTAATTAAAAAATTGTTGATGCGAAAGAAATTATCAACATTATTGTTGGTAGATAATGGCTACAACTGATGACGTAAATGAAAAGTGTGCATTTTAATAATATGACGATTTGAGCCTAACGCAAGGGATTGGGAGGGTCGCAAACTTGCAAAAAAACGTTTCATTGACATTCTCGGGCGCGGTCCATTTTTTTTATTATGAAGCAAACAGCTGAAGGATAACGGGGAGTATTTAATCTGACGATTTCCACAATCGAGTGACGGAAACCGTCAACAAAGATTGCCGTGTGCACTTGCTGTTTTTCAAAACTACTACAGATTTTTCTACGAAATTTGTTATTTTTTAATTTGTTTGCTGTTTTCCGTTCATAATATTGGTCACAATCATATGACTGTACGTATACCCAGCGGACCAAATGCTCGCAAATGATACCAGTTGCGAGTGAAATGTGAGAATAACCCAAACAAACTTTCGCTAAAGGCTCGTGTCTTGCCCCGCTGTATATGTACATACATAAGTATGTGCATTTGCGATCAAAACCTTTATCGAAATTTGAGCTGAGCAATGAAATTACATGTGTTTCAAAATAGTTTTGAAATAATCGTAAATCGAAGGAGTATTAGATTAAAATTATATTAAGAAAAATTAGTAGCACAGCAAATATCAGTTAAAAATTACTTTCTTAACTTATGTATGTGAATTTTATTCTTAGCTAAAATCACTAGACATAAGAATTTGTATGTAAGAAAAACACGCATTTTACAGAAAATTTGGAACTCCGCTCCCTTTTTGCTCACTCTTTATATAGTATGAATGAACTGTGTGTCCCCTTACTCCTTTCCGGCCGTCATAACGCAATAATGGCCGATCAAAGCACTCGTGGTGTTACATGAAATACAACCTTTGAAATTACACTAACTAAATTTTGTGATTCATGATGAGTGGAAATGTTTTTTGTGTGTCGTGTGGATCAAATTCTTGTCAAAAAACTTGTTGTACTATTCTAGGAGATTCAGGTATAATACCTTGTAAATTCTATAATAACACACTTTCATTTAATATGTAAACAAAATATTGTTAATTACTTCTTGTTACAGATGGGAAAAATGTAGAAGAAATTGACGACCAAGTCGAACCGGACTACCACCGGAAGTGTTTACAGTCATATATATTTGGTTGACTGTGTATCTCAGTAACGAAATTATTTTTACAAACCGTCAGATTAAGAAAACCTCTCCAGATAACCGTCAGATTATCCACGACCAGGACATCGAGATGAACCTTCTGAATGAAAATCTGACGCGATCGAGTAAATCCAAATGGCGATTATTTTTTTTGCGACTTTAAGGAGACGCCACGAGCTTGCGTCACATCTGAATTGTCAGATTATTGAATGTGAGGTTCATTCGGACCCATTTAACATCCCTTGTGAATATCTGACGCGGTCGAGTAAATTTTTTTTGTCACCCATTTTTGATCCTTAATTACGCCCACCCCCACCATGTAAACCGGCAGATTAGCATATCTCCGTCATCAGAAACACGTTTGATTTATTTACTATCAATATCTGTCGCGCTCGAGTAAATCCATGTAACTGTTTTTTTTTTTTTTTTTTTTAATTTTGGGAAGCCTGTAGATCCCCACCCACCGCTGTAACATCACATGATCTTTTCTTCTTCCCATCATATAATATTCAAAATAGGTCAAAATGACGCTTGAGTAAATCCCGATTTAACATCGCGGGATAAATATAATAAATAAAGTAATTTCAGTTTAAAATATTAACTGCGGTCTTTGAAATCACATCAATGAAATTCAATGAAATTGGCCTACAGTGCATCTAACGCAAAGCTAATAATAAACGAACATAAAAAATGAATTTCTCGTATCAAAAAATTCTTACAAGAGTATTTTTTTTAAGAAAATTTCTCAAGAACTTAACCTAATTATACAAAAAAATTCTGTACAAGGATTCAATTATGGATATCTTCCTTATTTGAGCTAAACTCGAAAAAAGCCGTTAATATTACGTTCTCATTGAGCCATAAACTCGAGTTTAACGTTTTAAATTTATGAACAACTGTCAAGTGTTCACACTGGGGTGTTTAAAAAGCTCAGAGTTTAATTTTAAATTTGTTTTACTTTTTCTTATTCTCATTTAGTCTGTTCCCGTACTACAGTATTAAACGCACACACACATAAATGTAGAATACCAACCGTTTGGCTATAAAAAAACAAGAAATACGAATCGATAGGACCTTGTACGCTGATTTCAATGATACCCAAATTGGCGCAAATAAAAACCAAAGCCAATAAAAGAAGTTGAAGTTCAACTTTTCTATTTCTTATGTGTTTATTATCTCGGCAACTACTTAACCGATTAGAAAATTATTGATGCTAATTTGAACGTAATTTAAACACCTTTAATGCGACGTATATACTATAATCATTCTTAAAACTAATTTATATAAACGCCATTTAAAAAAATATATTTGGGGCATTTCATCTCAAGTGACCCAACTTTTGACATCGATGTCCTCCGATCGGGATGAAATTTGCACCAAGGTTAGTCCTAATAAATAGTAGTTATGACATAAAATTTCAACGGGATCGGTCAAACACACTCCGAGTTGGAGGGTCCAGAATTTTGACATTTTGGTCAAACAGTCCTTTTTTGGGATCCGTATTACTAATTACCTATTGTATTTACAAAATTTTTTTCAGTAATGTTTTCGATAGCTTTCCCTTCAGTCTTTACAAATTTTATTTTTTTTTATTAAAATACATTTTTTCGATTTTTTTTTTTGCTCAAAAGAAAGCTTAGGTATTTTTCTTTAAGAGCTTTGTGGTCGCTTAGTGGGATGCGACTTGTCTATCTATCAAAATGAGCGTCTAGTAACTCGAAACAGCGGTTTTTTTAATTTTTAATATATGACCTATTTTAATTTTTTTTGATATTATTGTATAAGTGTTTCTAAAACCTGAAAATGAAACTTATATGAGAGAGTATATACAATTACCTCTCCAACGGTATATAACATGCCTAACCATAGTTTCATACCCTCGATACTGCGAGTCCGGTAGTTAAGGATGATTAAGATTTTTCGTAGTCTAAAAGCACAGTTAGTCTAGACTTAACTTAAATTAACACACCGTAAGAAATCATCAATGATTACTCAACACGTCAACTTAAGCCAAGAGCGGAAATATTTTGTTTTTGTATTTTCTCTTTCAGCTGTATAACAGTTCGCCGCCTAAAAAAAAAAATCATGCAAACAAAAATGTTTGCTTTCATTTATTTTTAAGAAATACAAACACGAGAGTCTGGCAAACCTGATTCTCTCACCGCTCTCAATTTCCGTAAGGCCATAACTTAAGAACCTAAAATCTACAGGTTCTTAAGTTTCTTACGGTAAGTTAAGTTTTAACTAACCGCCAACACAGTTTCTCATATAACAGGTTGGCCAAAATATTAAGTTAAGTTAAGTTAAGGAAATTAAGTCTAGACTAACTGAGCTTTAAGACAGCAGTGCATCCAAACACTTTCTTAATAGCTTTGCAGGATTTTGAGTAAGAGATTTGCATACCTAATAGCACAATATTTGAAAAGTATGAAGAAGATGGGATTTCCCGGTAGTTAAGGATGATTAAGATTTTTCGTTGTACCTAACCACAGCAGATTCGTCCAAACCCTATAAGTAGCTATAATAAATCAGCAGTAGTTTATGAAGGCAGTGAATGGTCATTCTGAAGACCAGTTTTTTAGAAACAATATTAAAATAAAGACGTGTGTTATTTAGATAATTAATATTTTCAATGGCTATGGCTCATGAAAAGGCTAAGCTCGATAAAGAAAATTTTACTTATTTTTGCTTTAATCCCTTCAACAAAAAAAACACGTATCTTCAGATACACGACGGCTTTCTGACGGCTTAATATCAGTAGTAGTAGAGCAGAACAAATTCAACTTCTCCCGCTTGCTCCAACGACATGGAGCAAAAACAATGACTGAGTTTGGAACATCTGAAAGAAAAGCCGGGACTGCTAAAAAATTAGTTGCAGAGCATGGCATACTCACACTCCCAAACACAAAGAAAGGAAAACCTTTAGAGTACAAAACTGAAGTTCTAGTGACTCAGTTTTATCAGCGCGATGATATGAGTCGCATGATGCCAGGGATCAAAGACTGCGTGTCTGTACGAATTGACGGTAAGAAGGTTCAAATGCAGCGGAATCCACACAGTATGCGTTTGCATTTATCATGAAAATGTGAAGCTGATATTGAAGAAAATCAACTTGAATTATTTAACAAATGATTCATCGGAAGATTAAAACAGTTACCGTGATTGCCTTAAACTGGCAATGTGTCCTAATGCATCAACTTCTTGCCACTTGGGCGGAGGAGGAGGTCAAATTTGAATCTTAGCTACAGTCTGAAAGGTGCACATTGAAAACGTTGATCTTAAGTGTGGACGATTTTGTGGAAGAAATGTGTACCGGATTGGTAAACTTGAGAACCCACGACTTTCTACTCAAGGAGCAGTGGTCATTCTTCGAAATATTGAAGATACATTTGTAGGCAGGTGAATTCGTTATTTCATACGATTTCGCAGAGAACTATAAATATGTTATCCAGGATGCCATACAAGCATTCCATTTCAATAACGACTAAGCAACTATATTCATAATAGTTATTTACTACATGAAAGATGGAAAACTGGAACATAAAAGTATGGCAATCATATCCGACGATTTGTAGCATGACGCCGTTGCTGTTTATGAGTACCAGAAGATAATACTAATACTACGTTTCGGACGGAGCTCGTCAGCATTTTAAAAACAAAAATAGCTTCGCTAAACTTATGGCTCATGAAACAGATTTCGAAATACCAGCTGAAAGGCATCTTCATCCTACTGCTCATGGTAAAGGAGCATGTGATGGTATAGGAGCGAATAACAAAAGAAAGCGAATAACTAAAAAAAGACTGAAAATACGAAGAACAATCAGAAATACATTTATTTTAGAAATGTTTATATTACAAGTAAAAAGAGAAAAACTATGAACTAGTTTCATTATATGAAAAATTTGTACTTTGTATTTTTGACTATTTTCTCTTCCTTTCTGACTCCTTTCGAGTTTCTAACTCATAAAACTTTAATCTGTATAGTTGTAGTAACATTGAACTACAAGATGCATTTTGAAGTTTTCTGGCAGCATTTTCATTCGATTTTCGCGAAGAAAAGCCTTGAATGTACTAAATGTGGGCTCGACGTAAGTTCATACAAGTGGAGCCCAATTTAAATATGGAACGTTTGAAACATTCATATTATCAGGAATAAGGGCGTTTTCCTCGCCCTTTACAATTTTATCCACACCCCTTATTGCCTCCAAGCCTACGTTAGCTGAGAAAACGACTTTGAATTTTTCTAGCACCAATTTGGCAAGAGGTCCTTGCGCTTCTATAAGCCGCATGGGCATGTGTATATTTTTAATCTAAAAAAAAAAATTCTAAATGCTATAATCACTCTTTTAAAGGTAGAAAAGGGAAAAAAGGCCAAATATCTTAAAACAGGCAAATATCTTAAAAAAGGCAAAAAACAAAACATGAAATGTGTATATATGGAATCAGGGAAAGCTAGATCGTGGACATTCTTAATCGAATATACTCTATCTCTTTAGCAGAAAAAAAGGCAATTACCATAAAATCCGTTCCCTGATCTTGAGGAAACTGCGAGATAACTGAAGAGCAGATTCGATGCCCGAGTGACAATCGATGGTACCACTCAATATCATGCTTTCATACCGATTGGCGATGGAAGGCTCAAGTTAAAGAAGTTTTCTTCCTATACCCAATGTGATTTCTTTCCAAAAGCGAAACCCGGAGTGAAATCAACAGCAGAACCCAGTAACCCTAAGAAACGATTGACGAAAAAAGCCACAAAGGAAGGTGGAAAATAAGGTGGATGGAAGGCTGGCTGTTAGAAAATTAACTATCTTGTATACTTTTTATGTATCTACTTATTAAATTATATATTAAATACTATTCTAAATAACTACCGGGAAATCCCATCTTCTTCATACTTTTCGAATATTGTGCTAGTGGGTATGCAAATCTAATATTCAAAATTCTGCAAAGCTATTAAGAAAGTGTTTGGATGCACAAAATCGAATACCTGCTGTGCTAGAATACGAAAAATCTTAATCATCTTTAACTACCGGAATTGCAGTATCGAGGGTATGAAACTTTGGTTAGGCATGTTATATACCGTTGGAAAGGTAATTGTATATACTTCCTGATATGAGTTTTATTTTCAGGTTTCATAAACACTTACACAATAATACCAAAAAAAAATTAAAATAGGACATATATTAAAAATTAAAAAAACCGCTGTTTCGATAGATAAACAAGTCGCATTCCACTAAGCGAACACAAAGCTCTTAAAGAAAAATACCTAAGCTTTCTTTTGAGCAAAAAAAAAATAAAAAAATACCCCTTTTTGAAAAAAACCCTAAAATTATTTTTTATTAAAAAAAATTTCAAAAAAATTTATTTTAATTAAAAAAAAATTTTAAAGACTGAAGGGAAAGCTATCGAAAACATTCTTGAAAAAATTTTCTAAATACAATAGGTTATTACTAATCCGAAAAAAGGGCTGTTTGACCAAAATGTCAAAATTCTGGACCCTCCAACTCGGAGTGTGTTTGACCGATCCCGTTGAAATTTTGTGTCATAACTACTATTTATTAGGACTAACATTGGTACAAATTTCATCCCGATGGGAAGACATTGATTTCAAAAGTTGGGTCACTTGTGGTGAAATGTCCCATTTTTTTAGTATTTCCGAACTAAAATTAAATTATTAAATTAAAATTAATTACCTTTATTTCGACGTCATAAGGTTTTTAATAGGTTATGTTGTTCAGAAGATATTAATATTTAAAAAAATCAAAAAAATAAACTTTAACCATTGATATCTTCTTTATATTTTACTTCCGCCAGATAATTTTGGTAGGGTTGAAATCAGAACTAGAAGTTCTATCGAGCCACATTTTTGGTTTTTGCATCGCTAGATTGTTGATGTTCTAGACTTATGTGCACGGAACGACCTCGGACTGCAGTACAGGAACAGACGTAACTGCCATACCTAAAAAAACGCGTCAGCGTTGTCTGGCTGTCTAAAAATTCTCATGCCCATACATTTTGTATGAAGCATACCGAAATAACGCGGCGTCAACGCTGAGCGGTTGGAAAATCCGATTTTGACAGGGCGCTAGGAAGTGAAGTTGGCTGCAGAAAACGGAGAAACTGTCATTCTCTTGTTTCACACAAACAAACCAATGCTTATTGTTGGTGGTATTTCTGCATTTGACGTAGCGTTGACGCTTTTGTTTAGGTATGGCACTTCGGCGCTAACGCTAGGCGTCAGAAAACGCTCCTCCCAACGCTCTTGTTTAGGCACTTACTTTCGGTAAGTTGGTTGCAGGTTTGGATTATCAAAGACACAAACCAAATTCGGTAAAAAAAGGGTTGCATTCGCATAAACTCCAAATAAAAGTGGTGTTTAAGGAGAGTTTAACGAAATTTGTTATATGGTAGACTCCGAGTTTAAGAGTAGAGTTAAGCGTTAAACTCCAAAATGGCCCTTAAACTTGAGTTTTTGGCTCAATGAAAACATAATATTACTGTTCTTGCGCATGCATGTGTTTGCAGAATGATGACGAAGTGATTTTGTATGAAATCTCAATTATGCCCATTAATTTTAATCAAATAAACATGCTTAGAAGATATCAACCAATACTTCCCATATACCAAACGAAAGGAAAAAACTTCAGTAAAGACATTTTTTCAGTAAAGAAGACAAAAACAAAATCATTTGAGTGGTTTTGGAGCATTTTTGAAATACAAAAATTAGCAAATTTGTTCAACAATTTTTTGCCTTAAAATGCAAAATTTTTGGTAAATTTATATAAAATTTGTACACAATAATATTTCTATTGCTTTGAGGAACTTACATTCCGAAAACGAAAGTTATATCTGCAAAACCTTAGTTGCGAGAGGACTTTTGAAGGCTCAAAATTGACCCCAAACTAAGGCAATGTTTACCGTTGTTTATACGACAGAAAACGAAGCTACCCCGTCGGTGAATCTAGAATTTTTTCTTTAAAACGCCGGATTTTTCTTTGAAATCGCTTCATTACTTCTCGTGCAATAAGCGTTTTTGTGAAGTTCTAAAAATTGCAACTACAACATTTGTGCATGGCCTCCATACCGAAACGTAAGACGTATTCTACGTCAAAAAATCCAAAAGTTTATATCATGTATTTTTTTAGCATCAATTAAACAAATAAACAAGATTTATATTGAAACTAATTTTTTAGTACGTAATCTTTAGTTTTTAAATTTAGACTATTGTTTAAGTGTTTTAAAAAAGTTTCCACCTGCTTAAAATGTTAAATTCAAATTATTTAAATTAAATGAATCAATAAAATATGACTTTGAAACAAAAAGATATTTAGGACACTTTTAGTTTGAATATACTTTTGAAAATGGTGGGCATCCGTTTTGCAATTTGAATTTAAATTAATTATATCCAATTTGTGTGAAATATTTCAATATACAGTTTAAAAAAATGAAACTAAATGCCTTTCGCCATGAAACGCCGCCAATTTCCAGTGACCAATTATCACTTTTGCGATTACGATAAAAAAGGTCCTTGGACAGAAATTTTGCTAAGTTTGACTATATCTTAAAGTAGCTATTATTAGAGTAAGGTCCATTTTATTTCTTACTTCAGCTTAAATACTTAATATTAGTAGGTCTTTCTTTTCGGCATTCATCCGAATTTCGGGAGTTATTACTGGTAGCTTTAGTTACTTTGAGTTACAAGTAAAACAGAAAAAACAATTATGACAAATGTACATTTAGTTCACCGATTTCAGCAAGATAAAAAATATCTTTTTATTTTAACTTTTACTTCAACATATATTGATTAAAAGAAAAATACAGATAAAAAGAAATAGGGTTGAAATTTTGAAATTCCTGCCCGTATTTTGTTTGTAAGTCAAATATTAGTGGCATTGTGCTACTACATTGTGCACAGCAGAGTTATCATAGTCAACTTATGTACAGTAGTCGAAAAAATTATAGCCGCACCAAATTTTGACAAGTTTTAAAATATTATTTTTGTTGTTATTTAATTTTGGTTAGTCTTTTATAGTTAATTCTTTACCAACATCCGTATAAATACAAGTTTAAAGGCAGTGTCACACGATTGGGAATTTGCCGAAATTTGATGCAAATCATATCATAATTGTACAATGTAATGCACAAATCTTTACAAATGTACCAATCGAGCGACACAGACTTAAAAATTTATGCAATTTAAAAAAATCAGCAAATCGCAAAATTTCGAGTTTTTAATTAGATTCTGAGCATGCAGTTTTGTAGCCCATTGAATTCTAGTAGAATAAAGTAAAAGTTTCAAATGGCTAAAAATTACTGTTGATTTTTTTAAATTGTTAAAAAAGTGCGAAATATTGTACGACAGTTTGTTGAATTTTTTTTTTAATATTGCACAAAGTTGGAAACTTGAGTTTACACGGAGTTTGTTAAAGAATGAACATTATTTTTATAAAAAAACACCCAAAATTCAATAGCAACAAAAATAATACGTCAAAATTTGGAAAAAATTGGTTCGGCTATAATTTTTTTACCACTATATGTATTTTTTTATTTATTTAATTGGGCATGCAAATTATACATAACGGTATGTTAATTTTTTCGTTTTTTACGATCCCGAGATTTTCGGGATGTCGTTCTCACAGTCCCGGGATTTAGATATTCATTACTTTTCAAAACTTAAATCGAAAAAATTGCTTCTATATTGTTTGAGAAGCTCTCCCACCCTAAAATAAATCCTTACTCATATTATAAATCCGAAATGAGTTTGTTTGTTTGCTACGCTTTCACGCTTTAACTACTCAACCGATCATCAAGAAATTTTGTACACTCTTGTCATTTAGCCCAACTTAAAATATAGGATACATTTTATATCGATTAGAAAAGGGGGCGTGGCACCTCCCATACAAACTGAATTTTTCATACTGCATTTTTCAGGAAATATTTTTGGTAGATTTCTGGAATTTGGTATGGAGATATATAAAATCACTATCTACTCATGGATGAGGGCTGCCACCTTTTACAAATTAATCTGAAGAATTAAAATATGGTTGTCAAACGAAATATTGTTAAGAAACCTTTAGTTTGAAAGTTTTGACTAATATTGAAGTCTTTAACAAGGGTTGCCACATTTTTCAAATTAAATTCAATTAGCTTAAATGAAATATTATAATACTACCAGAACCGGCAAACGTTTACGATTC
Source organism: Rhagoletis pomonella (assembly GCF_013731165.1). Lineage (NCBI taxonomy): Eukaryota > Metazoa > Arthropoda > Insecta > Diptera > Tephritidae > Rhagoletis > Rhagoletis pomonella. The sequence continues at coordinate 1,401,384 of NW_023458563.1, read as the reverse complement.
CCATTGGCACGCTAACGAAAGTGCTATGTCCGTGAAGAAGTTCTTGATTTTCTCTAATTGTGCAGCATTTCATAGAACGGTTAATCTCACAACGAAATAAATTTTAAGAACATTTCCTCTTCACCCCCTGAGCAGCAATAATCTGGTTCTATAGTGAATCTGCCCCAGAAACTTTATGGTATAGTTGGTGGCAATTTCATAATGGATGCGTATAATTGTTCTACAGAAATCCACGGTGGAGAGAATACAGAGGTGGCGCCGATGACGATACCGCTACTCGGCTCTCAGTGATTTTGACAGAATCAGCTGTTTTGGTGACGTCATAGTAGAGAAGACAGCAGTAGTGATGTGCTGAGTCAATACTTTTAAGTACCCAATACTCTCGATACTCGGTACCGAAACATTTAGGTTTCGAATAAAAGCGCACATAGGCCAAAAATATGGAAAAAAACGCCTAACAAAACCCGAATGTAAGAGCCAATAGAGCTTTTTTACTGATTCAAATGAAAGATGTATATATGTCGGTTCGATGCCATAATACAGAGAAACCCTTACTTGTTTGAAGCATTTTTGTTCCAGCTGAATCGGACGATATCATTTTTGTAGGCCTGGGACAGATTCTGTAACCAGTTAACGACAATTTTCGAATCGGTATCGGTTTTGTCGACGTTTGATATCAAATATTTGTAAGTCAACAAGTGCGATATCGATCCGAAACTTGTCGCTAACTGGCTACAGACTCTCCCCTGACAGGCTTCTTCATCCGTCAAAGTATTGTTCTTGAATCTTGGATCGACTAAGGTTAAAACTGATAAAATAATATTTTTCTGTGGCGATAAGTTCAAGTGTTTTAGCCGATATCATATAAATTAGTAATGAAAGTTTTTTCTTAACCTGAAATGCATATAATGGCGAGGGTTTAATGTAAATAATCGGTATCGGATACCGAAAAGGAAGTATAGGGTACCGAAATCTTTTTTAAGTATTGGGTACCGAGTATTGGGGACAATTCAGCACATCACTAGTCGCCCTCATTCTCGCCGCTCTCAGTTGTCAACTCTACGATGACGTCACGCTAAAATTACTCTCACGAATTCTGCTGCAATCGGCGCAATCTTGTATTCTATCATTCTTGACAGAAATCCAATATACATAGACTTTGTAAGGGAGGTGCGACGCCAAATTAAAAATAGCGAAATTTAAAACAAAAAATCGGTTCGGCCGTTCTCGAGCTTTGCGAACACAAAAAAAAACGGCTTTCAAAATATATATTAGTATAGATTGGTATGAATCGAAATGGTTTTGAATATGTATCACAATATGTATGAGTGTCACACGAAACAGGTTTAAAAAGGTTGCCAACTGTTCAAAAGGTTAAATTCAAACTATTAATAATTTAAATGAATTATTAGAATATGTGTATCAAAACTACATGTAAGTGGTTTCCATCTGTTTAAAATCTGATATTGAGTTTAAGGGATAAGTTAATTGAAAAAGTATGATAAGTGAGAAAGAAAGTTTTATTTAGTTTGAAATTATTTTAACAACAAACAAATTTTAAGCCTCCTGTTTTTAATTGAGTTTTCCTGCAATAAATTTTACTCAATGTAGCACGTAGAAATTTCATACACTCAGCGAAGCGGGTGAGGGCGATCTAGTAATAAATAAATGGGTTTAAAACGTACTTTATTATTTAAGGTGGCATTTTAACTTTTTCTCTCTGACGTCAGGATTTATTTTAAAGGACTTTGTAATTTTAAACATATGATTAATTTCAACAATTATTTAAAAAATTCAATGCAATGAAGAATAAAAATATGGGTACCAAATGAGGAAATTTCTTTAGAATTAAAAAAAAAGACTTTTTTGGATTCACAAAGACGAATAGGTAATTTTTTAAGCTGATAAAGTTAGAACGACCAAATTCCAGGATGTTATCGAGTTTTATAAGTCCTTAACAAATAATTTTTTCAAAAACAAATATTGCGAAATTTCAGGGATACAATTTCAATACTTATCAGTCCTTATGGACCAACAAATTTAATCTGCTTAAATTCTACAGAATTTCGTCTTTAATTTGGTACCCATACTTTTTCTCTAAGGAATTTCACTGAATTTTTTAAATCATTTTTGAATTACTGACGTTAGAGTGGAAAACTAAAAACGCAGTTTTACTATATTTGGCCCATGGTTTCGCGAATGTATTGATTTTTTTTTGTATAAAATTTACTGTCGCACGGTGTTATATGTATAATAAGCTGTACATTCACGAAAAAAAATAATAATTATTAAATGAAAAAATATATAGCCAATACTGGTCAAGCAAAGGAATTCCTATTATTGCCATCAGTGCAAATTACAAATCCCGAAAGCACCTACAACCCCCTATCACTGATCGCTAACAAGGCATCATCATCCCCAAAGAGTTTTATTTTACAATGTTTGAGGGAACTTCTAATATCGATTATATATGGGGCACCGAAATTGCGCATATGGAAACTGCGCATTTAGACATTATTTCGGTTTCAACCGAAACTGTGCATGTATGCTTTATTTCGGTTTTTGCCATATGCATTATTTCGGTTTTCAACCGAAACTGTGCATGTATGCATTACTTCGTTTTTTTCATATGCACTATTTCGCTTTTAAAACGAAAGTATGCATTTGCATAATTTCGGTATTTTCTCATATGCATTATTTAGGTTTTCAATCGAAACTGTGCATGTATGCATTACTTCGGGTTTTTCATATGCAGTTTTTCGGTTTTTGTTATATGCATTATTTCGGTTTTCTAACGAAAGTGTGGATATCGATAATTTCGTTTTTTTCTAGTATGAATTATTTACTTCTACTTAGTAAGGGTTATAATCCCTAAGCGCGGCCGAAGGCCGCCTACGCAGAAAGAAGTTCTGCGCAAAAATTCTTCCGGCCCCCTTTTCCGGCAACACTGAAAGGAGAGTTCTACTTACTAAGGGTTATAATCCCTAAGCGCGGCGGAGGCGGCCTACGCAGAAAGAAGTTCTGCGGAAAAATACTTCCGTTCCCCTTTTCCGGCAACACAGAAAGGAGAATTCTACTTAGTGAGGGTTTTAATCCCTAAGCGCGGCCGAAGGCCGCCTACGCCGAATGAAGTTCTGCGCAAAAATACTTCCGGTCCCCTTTTCCGGCAACACAGAAAGGAGAATTCTACTTAGTGAGGGTTTTAATCCCTAAGCGCGTCCAAAAGCCGCCTACGCCGAAAAAAGTTCTGCGCAAAAATACTTCCGGTCCCCTTTTCCAGCAACATAGAAAGGAGAATTCTACTTAGTAAAGGTTATAAACCCTAAGCGCGGCCGAAGGCCACCTACGCAGAAAGAAGTTCTGCGCAAAAATACTTCCGGCCCCTTTTCCGGCAACACATAAAAGGAGAGTTCCACTTACTAAGGGTTATAATCCCTAAGCGCGGCCGAAAGCCGCCTACGCAGAAAGAAGTTCGTTTTCATGTATGCACTATTTCGGTTTTTGTCATATGCATTATTTCGGTTTTGAGTCGAAACTGTGCATGTATGCATTACTTCGGTCTTTGTCATATGCATTATTTCGGCTTTGAACCGAAACTGTGCATGTATGCATTACTTCGTTTTTCTCATATGCGTTGTTTCGGTTTTCAAACGAAAGTGTGCATGTATGCATTATTTCGGTTTTTTTGCATATGCATAATTTCGGTTTTTCTAATATGCATTATTGCGGTTTGCAACTGAAACTGTGCCTATATGCATTATTTCGGTTTTTCTCATATGCATTATTTCGGTTTTCAACCGAAACTGTGCATATATGCATTATTTCGGTTTTTTTCGTATGCATTATTTCGGTTTTTTCATATGCATTATTTCGTATGCACAGGCTCCATATGCACAATTTCAGGGTGCCATTATATATATATATATACATATGTATATTAGGGCGGGTAAATTTTTTTCGACATCGTTCCTAGCAGATTCGGATTCTACACAGAATTCTAAGAAAAAAAGTCTTTTATACCATAGCTCTAAAACCACTTTCGAGCCTGCGCAATTTTAAAGCAAAATATCTTTAATTAATACTCAGTCAATAATCAATATCTACTAAAGTGTTACGATTTTTTTTTAATAAAAACTTGTGCTCCAGAGTTTTGTGATATGAAAAATTCATTGATATCTACTTTTTATTTAAAGAACCGCAAGATGGCACTTCAAAGCAAATTCTCTACTATATATTTGTGGAAGTATGTACCAGGTTATAGCCTAAACGGATGGACAGAATCGAATAAAATTTTGCCAAAGTATTGCCATGACTCCTGTACCTATAATATGGTAAAAAACT
>NW_023458563.1:1380766-1397033 GCF_013731165.1 Rhagoletis pomonella | reverse complement strand
ATTACAATAGCTTGCACGAAAAGTGAAAATCTTTAAAATATTATTTTATAAGCAAATTTTGAGGCGTTCAAAACGAAAACAATACCCTTTTTTGTTTTTTGTACTTTTCGCAGTTATTTGTCAAAAATCGACGTCATGAATCGACGTAAACGACGAGTTACAAAGGTATTTATGTGCCCTTTACAAAAATATATAATTTAAGGGTTGAGACCAATTTTAAAATTTTAACTCCGTTAAATTGATAAAGTAAATGAACTATTGCTATGTGGGTATCAAACTAAAGTTTTAAGAAGGCTTACAGTCGAAACCATTTTTAAGGAGGGTTGCCACCTGTTAAAAAAATAGCGCAATTTAATTGATGAACTAAATGATATATTACAATATGGATATTAACCCTTAACCACCTACCATACGTCCCACAGACTCCGTAGAGTTAATAATCGTAAATGTTTTTACCACCGAGTTTCGTGCTAACTTGTTCGTCACTATACCTTTTCTCCACATCCGTCAGTACCACTCAACCTTTCGTCGAGGGTAGATATACGCGTATTTGTCCCGGGTGAGTAAAAAAACTTCCGCCGGTGGTCTGAGAGACGTATGCTAGGCGGTTACGTGAGTTTCCTTAATTGTGTATTTTTTATTACTTTAGTTAAAAATGGCTCTTAGTGATGCTGATATCGAGCGGTTGTTTGAAGAAGATCTGTCAGACAAAGAAAACATACCGAATGACGAATGTAGCGATGTGGGGTCTGATGTGGGGCTTGATCATATAATGGAAGAAAGCTGTGCATCTGATTCCGAATTCGATGAGCCATCTGCTGTGGGTAATAAACAAAATTCTCCATGTCCCAATGCTATTTCTTCAATGTTAAGTGGAAACCAATCGTTTTCCTCTGAAGATGATGAGCCCTTATCTACAATTCGATCGAAACAGAAGCAGACAAATTATTTTGGAAAGAACCGTTTCCGTTGGTGATCTGTCCCACCATCTTCACGGTCGAGAACTTTGCTCCATAATTTAGTGCAAGAAAGAGAAGGTGCAAAACCAGCACATAGGAGTGAGTTGAATCGTTCTTCTTCTCCACTGGATATTTGGCAGCAGTTTTTTACTAACGAAATGCTTGAAAAAATCGTTTTTCATACAAATGTGAAAATAAAAGAAATCAGACCGAACTACCAAAATGCCATCTGTGTTCAAGACCTGGATCTCAAAGAATTAAAAGCATTTATAGGATTTCTGTTTTATACTGCAATCTTCAAAGAAAATTATGAAGATTATTTATCATAGTATAGTACTGATGGCACTAGAAGGGAAATATATCGATGTATCATGAGTAAAAACAGGTTTGAAGTTTTGCTGAAAGCCATACGTTTTGATGATGTACCAACCCGAGCAGTGCGCCGAGAAAGTGATGCATATGCACCTATTGCTGACCTCTTTGACTCTTTTGTTCGGCGCTGTCAATCCATTTATGCAACAGGCAGTTGCGCTTGTATTGATGAGATGTTGGTCGCATTTCGAGGAAGATGCAGATTCAAAATGTATATGCCAGAGAAACCTGCCAAATATGGCATACAAATTCAATGTCTTACGGATGCAAGGTCTGGGTATCTACCCGATGCATATATATACCTAGGTAAAGATTCAGATGGCCATAATTTACCAGCTGAACATCAACGACTCAAGAAACCAACTCAAGCTGTAATGCGTCTTATTCCGTCAATCGAAGGTTCTAATAGAAACGTAACAACTGACAACTGGTATACTTCTCTTGAGTTGCTAAAGTCATTGAAAAATAAACAGCTGAAGGGTGTGGGAACCTTAAGAAAAAACCAAAAAGAGATTCCCAAAGAATTTATGCCAGGGCGTCATCGGAAGGTTGATTCGACGGTTTTTGGATTTACTCAGTGATGCCAGACATTCTCTGTTAAATATCCCACGGAAATGGGCAAAAATCCCTCAATTACCCACATCTTGAAAATTTATCCCACAAAATTCCAACCGAATTTAAACATATACATGTTTCAGTAGTAAAGAAGTAAAATTCATATAAAATAATAATAATAATAGTTTAGCGCATACACATATGTGCTTTTCCTCCAATTTGTGGCGGTCCCCTTGATGTTGTCACACAAAGGGGAGGGACCTACAGTTTTACGCCGACTCCGAATGGCGAGTGTATTTTTATGAGAAGCTGTTTTTCATGGCAGAAATACACTCGGAGGTTTGCCATTGCCTGTCGAGGGCCGACCGCTATTAAGAAAAAACCTCTTTTTCTGCATTTTTTTCACTCATTCATTTTTCCCCTTTCATTTTTTTGCTCACTCACTAAGGGCCTAAAAGAATTTTTTGGTGACTTTAAAATTGAAGCACATTCATGTGCTATTTAACATTTCATCACATAATTTGTTCCGCTTTTTACATGAAATACCAGTTACAACTGAAAAGATTCTTTCTTACTCAGCGCTTGAATTGGTTAACGTAAGAAAATTTTCGAAATTGTCCTTATACTTTATAACAATTATATACCATTTCACTCCACATCTCATCTTCAGAACGATTAATTACGTAAGAATGTCGAATATTCTTGAATTTTGATCAATTATGCAACAATAACTGCGTCAAAAGAAAATCCCTTATTTATATGAAGTGTCCCTTTTTCCCCTTTTAATAATTTTTGATGCAAAATATCCCTCAAATAGGGAAATTACCCACAATCTGGCATCACTGGATTTACTAAAGATTTCACCATATCATCATATGTACCAAAAATAAATAAAGCAGTCATCACAGTCTCGAGTATGCACCATACGCCAAAAGTCGATGAAAGAAACAAAAAACCGGAGATAATACTATTTAATAACCAAACGAAAATTGGAGTGGATCTGCTCGACCAAAGGTGCTCGAATTACTCCACAATTCGCCGTACTCGTAGATGGCCGTTGGCAATATTCTACCGACTACTTGACATTTCCATCTCAAATTGCTACGTCGTGAGCCTATCTGTCCAGCCCGAAGGGTAAAGATTGCAGGCAAGATTCCAGTTTGTGAAGAAACTAGCTGAACAATTAACAATACCCCACATGGAACGACGTCTAAGCAACGTGAAATTGCAAAGGGATATACGAATCAGTATTCAACGCATCCTCCACAGGAACGTGAGCCCTCTATCAGCAGTTCAACGTAGTACCAGGGCTGAAGAAAGGTTGCCGGCTCGTAAAAATTGTTCTACTTGCACTTACACAAAGAAATGCAAAACACAATACATGTGTTTCGAATGCATAGCACCAATATGCCTTGAATGCTCAAGCCAGTTGTGTTTTCGCTGCCGCGAAAACCTATAAATATAGAGCCTGCAATTTTATTTAACTTAATTGAGCATTTGAATTTATTTTTACGTTTACTGTTTATTAAACTTTAAAGAATATTTATAACCGAGTTATAAACAAGTAATTTTTAAGCAAAAAATACACCGACTCCAATTCTCATATAAAAATTTAATAGTACCGTTAATTTTTTCATGATCCTGTGATCGGATCTAAACCAAATTAGTATGGGATCACTTGGAAATCGATTGACTTGGTCCAAAGTTATGCGGTAATATACATAAAAAAAGCGAAAGCAGAAGGGCATTTACGATCGCATGATGCAAATGTTAAGATAATAAGAGCTGCAGAACTGAACCATGCAGGAACATTTTTTTTACAAGGGCGTGTAATTTCTGGCGTGTGCCGATGACATCGACATCATCGGTAACCAAAATCGCGAAGTCTCTTCTGCCAAGCTGGATAAGGAAGCAAAGCGAATGCGCTTTGTGGTAAACGAGAACAAGACGAAGTATCTCCTGTCATAAAAAAAAAAACAGTCAGCGCATTCGCGCCTTGGAACCCAAGTCACTGTTGACAGTTATAATTTCGGGAAAGTGGAGAATTTCGTTTACTAGGGAACCAGCATTATCACCTATAAAAATATCAGCATGGAAAACCCACGCAGAATCACTCTTGCCAACAAGTGCTACTTTGGACTGAATAGGCAATTCGGGAGTAAAGTCCTTTCTCGACGTACAAAAACCGCACTCTATAAGTCACTCATCATGCCCGAGCTGTTATATAGCGCAGAAGCTTAGACAATGACAACATTCGATGAGGCGGCTCTTGGAGTATTCGAGAGAAAAATCTTACGGAAGATTTACAGGCTTCTACGCGTTGGCGTGGGTAATGCTCCAGGTCGAACTTTGGAAAATCATGGTTTAGATTTAGATGCGGATTGCTTCTCAGATGTTGCGTGTTCCTGTGTCGGCAAACCAGATATCCTTGATATCTATGCAGAGAATGGAAAACCAACAAATATTGTGTGCACACAAGTACTGATTACATAACCAAACACATATGAAACGTATGCTTTGTTTCGTTAATAATTTATCATCCATAGAACAGGAATATGCCACAGCACGTGGCAGGGTACAGCTAGTGAGTTTATAAATTGACTAGCAGACCCGGCGAACTTCGTCCCGCCCAAAATTATTATATATTTTATTAAAACTTTTTGGTCCAACATTTTCACCAACAATTCACGTTTACGATTTTCATTGGCACATTCGTCTGCTAAGATTATGGCTTGGTGGTCATTTACCGCTTTAAATAACCTAAGGAAAGTGTTATATCCGTGAAGAAGTTCTTGAAATTCTCCATTTGTGCGGCATTTCAGAGCACGGTTATTCGCAAAGCGAAATAAATTTTTTCCTCTTCACACCCTGGCGGCAACAATGCCCTGGTTCTATAGTGAATGTCCTAGAAGCTTTACAGTATAGTCGGTGGCAATTTCAAAATGGGTGCGGATCATTGTTCTACAGAAATGCAATGTACATCTACTTATTTCAGACGAAATACCTTAAAAGTTTGAACGAATAATAATATTGGAAAATCACATCCATTGGGCCAATCGCAACGCAGGAGCGTTCGATATACTCAATGGTGCAGCAGGTCGAATTAATCTGACCTTCACGGCCCCTTTTCTCACTTGGCTATTTTTAGTAATAACTCGACTTCAGCACCACTTGGAAGCACGTTTTTGCAATAGTATTTCATACATATTTAAAACATTACCCAAATCGGATCATAAATTAGATTTTAAGTAATAACTCAACTACAGCGCCAACTGTCGGATTAAATTGTGAAACTAAACCACCCAGAGACCTACTCAAACACACACAAAAAGTTTCGTTAAAATCCGTACAACCATTTAGGAGGATTTCACTCACAAACCCACCTATAGAAGAAATATAAATACATTCAAAGATAGCTAAAGGTCGGTACGTTTGTAGGCGTCACACCCCCTTTTCAAATAGCCCAAATTTTCTCCATGAGTATGGGCTTGATTTCAACTACATACATATCTTCATGCGAAGTTCCAGTACTGTACCATGAATACTTTCAGAGCTAAACAGTATAAAACTTCGATTTATATGGAGGTGCCATGCCCCCCTTTCCAACAGCTGCTCTTTTTCTTCATGAGTAAGCGATTGATTTCGTATATCACCATACCAAGTTCCAGAACTCTACCATGAACACTGCCAAAGATATGCAGTATGAAAAATTCGGTTTGTATGGAAGATGCCACGACCCCTTTTCCAATAGTTCCAATTTTTCCTCAAGAGTTGATTGCGTATATCTCCGTATCAAGTTCCAGAACTATACCATGAACACTTCCAGAGATATGCTGTATGAAAAATTTGGTTTGTATGGAAGATGCTACGCCCCCTTTTCCAATAGTTCAAATTTTTCTCCAAGAGTATGCGATTTTTGTCGTACATCTCTATACAAAGTTCCAGAACTCTACCATGAAATTTCCAGAGATATGCAGTGTGAAAACTTCGGTTTGTATGGGAGATGCCACACCCCTTTTTACAATAGCTCAAATTTTTCTCCAAGGGTATGCGATTGATTTCGTATATCTCCATACCAAGTTCCAGAACTCTACCATGAACACTTCCAGAGATACGTAGTGTAAAAAATTTGGTTTGTATGGGAGATGCCACACCCTTTTTTACAATAGCTTAAATTTTTCTCCAAGGGTATGCGATTGATTTCGTATATCTCCATACCAAGTTGCAGAACTCTACCATGAACACTTCCAGAGATACGTGGTATAAAAAATTTGGTTTGTATGGGAGATGCCACACTCCTTTTTACAATAGCTTAAATTTTTCAACAAGGGTATGCGATTGATTCCGTATATCTCCATACCAAGTTCCAGAACTCTACCATGCACACTTCCAGAGATATGTAGCATGAGAAATTCGGTTTGTATGGGAGGTGCCACGCCCCCTTTACATATAGATTTTTTTTAGCCTAAAACCATCCTTGGGACACGTGCGGCAGGTGGCAGATTCAAAAAATTCGGTTCAGCCGCTCTCGAGCCTTTCGAAAACTAAAAAACGGCTTTCAAAATATGTATTAGTTGAGATATATTATATATTTTAATTATATTTTGACAGTCTCCGTTGTTTCTGATTGGCGCAAAGAAATCTTGCTTAGTGACGAATTCGCCCCTTGATATGGTGGTTGCTCAAAGCTATTTATATTCGAAATTGCATGAAAACTGGAAAACAGGAATCTATAAGCTTATCCAGGCAAAAAGCTACCTAAGTACCGAATTTTAAGCATATCGGACCATAAATACGATTTCTTCCAATAGATCAGTCCCTGGTCCACTTCTCGGAAAACATGGATCATATATGCTAAAAAGCTACCTACGAACCGAATTTTAAGCAAATCGGACCGTAAATACGATTTTTTCGAATAGATCGGTCCCTGGACCACTTCCCGGAAAAAATGGATCATATATGCCAATATATGCTAAAAAGCTACTTACGTACCAAATTTTAAGCAAATCGGACCATAATAAGATTTTTTCGAATAGATCGGTCCCTGGTACACCTACCCGAAAAAAGTACATTTTTTTAGCCTGAAACATGGTGGTTACTGAAAGCTATTTATATACAAAATTTCATGGAAATCGGACCAGCCGTTCGCGAGATTACATGTTACAAAAAAAAGGGGCTTCTCTTTATATAATTAGTGTAGAGTATAGATATAGATAATTTAAAGTGTTTAAGTACGCGTTCAATACCCTCAACTATACCATCGGCTGTACCAGAGGTCAAATCAGTTAATGCCAGAAAAGTCGTTACAAATTTTTGATTATCTACACTATAATATCTTATAACTATTCCTAAAATTTTTGACACAGATAAATCGGTGCTTTCGTCGATAATCAGGCTGAAATATGATTTTCCAATATCGGCTATGAATTTTTTAATAAAATGTGGTGCTAAAACATTTTTAATAATGTTTGTGCATTTCGTTCGGTGCAAGGCAAACTTGCTTTGCTATCAGTAAATTGACTGTTGCAGATTTCTGATAAATGGTCTATATTTCTAAAACTACCGTGCATCGCAATGTATAAAGCCAGCTGACCTTGCGATTTCTGCTTATGATCGACTTGCTTAGGAACTGCATCAAAAGTCAACTTTGGCTGCAACCTCCTTTTGTCACTGAATGGGCTGATGGCATTTATGTACGGTGACCATATTAACCAACGTAAAATAAAGGACATTTTTTCAAAATGATACATAAGTATAATTACGGTGACCATCCGTTCAGTTTATTGCAGGACCGTACTGTTTATCAAAGGTCGGTCCTGCGTAGTTTTTCAAACCTAAAAAACCTGAAAATGTAGTGATTTTTTCCAAGTGTCCTGCATTTGTCCCGCATTATATTCGTTATTTTAAAATTATCGGACAATGGATGGATTTTTTCAAAAAAGTGTTTTTTGGTACTTTTCGTAGCTGTTCTTCAATGTCTCATATTGATGTGCCTCTTACTAAAATATATAACTTGTGGCGACTTCAATGAAAATTATTAGTGCTACAGGCGACCATTTGCATTTTGTCGTCATACGGGCATGTTCTGAAATTCGAAACTTTGAACTCGAATCGATTTCCCAAATATTTTTTAATTATATCTGATGAAAACAGTGAATCGAGTCGATTTCAAATTTTCGAATTTTAGGACATTCCTGAAAGTCGAAAAAGGTGAGATTTTCAATCAAATACGCAGTTTCATTTGATTATTTCTTTTTCATTATTTTAAAAATTCGATAAAGATATATCATTACAGTAAATTTTGAGCCAAAGATAATGAAAATCGGATTAGATATGTAGATGCTATGGAACGCAATCTGCACAAATTATATATTTTTGTAAGGGCACTTTGTAACTTGTCGTTTACGTCGATTTTTGGCAAATAACGGCGAAAAGTACCAAAAAAAACAAAAAAAAATAGGGTATTGTTTTCGTTTTGAACGACTCAAAATTCGACTATAAAATAATCTTTTAAAGATTTTCACTTTTCGTGTAAGCTATTGTCATTATAATATGTTTTACTATGCTTTCATAATTATTCATGTAAAAAAGAATAATATCGATGAAAAAACGTGATTCATTTTTTAAGTTTAAAATGTATTCAGAATTTGGAATCATAAATACTCTTTTGAGGTATAATACAAGTTCCTCAAGCATATCGTAATTTCGATCAAATTTACAAGTTAATTATATTATTTAATTGTGCAAGTTCCCCTTCTCGAAAAGCGTTGTAACCGGATTTTAACCGATTCCGAAAAATGAAACCAAATCCTTATAAAGCACTTTGTAATCCTTTGCTGCCAAAATGCCTTTATCATAATTCATACTACACGACGAAGCTAGCGGCGATTTATTGTTATTTTTCAGTGGAAATGGAAACTCAGCGTGCAACACGATCAACAATGCAAAAGTGAATTACAAAACAGCTAATATGCGCGCAAGCAACCACCAGTGTTGCCATTTCTGTTCTGCCGTCCCGCCAGATTAATAAACAAAAATCGCTAGAATCCTGCTAAATCATTTAAATTCTGTAAACTCTTATGAAAAAAAGTTTCTTTTATAATCTAGCAGTTAAACCTTATTTGATAAAATTAGAGATCATATGTTTATAAAAAACCATCAGTTGTTTAACAAAAACAAAATTGGAACTTCATTATATGGTTTTATAACCAGTATTGGGATTTTGTGGCATTAAATAAAGTATAAAAATTGGTCATACGAGTGTCGAATTAAAATCTTAAAATCATCAAAAATATATAGATATGCATACATGCAACTTTTTTCATGTTAGCTGAGCCGAAGATACCTAAAAATATTCGACAACTATAAAACACTATTAGAATATCTTTCCCGCCATGTTCAGTGCTTATTTAGTGCATTTTATTCTGGATACGAAAATCTTTTTATACACATAAGTATGTACATACATATGTGCATATTGATGCATATTAAATTTTACAGACAACAATTTTTTGATGTTTTGATTTGTCCCAAGTTTTGGTACTTTTAGGAAAGTTGGCAGCAATGGGGTCTCACATGCGTGAGTACTCACATATACTTGTTCTCTCATTCCGATCGCACATACAGATGCAATTCGCGCAAAATTTTCTGTTTCCCAACCTTCTTGGCTCTGCTTTTTTACGCAGTCAGCTATTGACTTAATTTGGTTCACTTTGAGAATACTCGCCTCACAGGTTTTTTGTACTCTGCATTGCATCAATGCGTTCCCCAAATTTTTTCGCTATTGACTGCAAGAGAAGTTTAAGCTCTTTCACTTGCATTTTTTGCGACTCATGCAAGTCATCATTACACTCTTGGATCTTTTGACTATTTTTCTCTATTGTTAAGTTCATATTTCGCAGCACCTCATCAATGTTATGCATGTATGTGTGACATTGGTTACACATAAAGCGCACAAAGTTGTTTTCCTTGAGTACATTCGCACTGTACTCATCCAATTCAGAGCATTTTTTGGCCCAGTGCCACACTTTACCACACACACCGTCGCAACGGATTCCGCTGTGACCGCGAATTGGATTCTTGCACTTATGGCATTTACATTTCGCGCCTGATTGTTTTTGTCACCTCATTGCACTATTATGTCTCTTAGCTATATTTATTTGTTTGTTTAAACGAAATGTAATAAATTTTTGTGCTTGCAAGTAGTATAATTTATTCGTACTTTGCTATTTAAGTCACTGTCTCAAACGCTGGTTAAATCCCAACAATTCGGCTGATTTTAACAATTTTCCGCGAAGCGATTAGAATTACATTCAACACAATTTGATTTGAGACCAATTGGAGAATTACATTCAACAGATTCGACAAAGTTTCATCAAAAATTTGAGGTTTTAAATCAGATTTCTTAGAAACATTCTGAGTATGCAGTTTTGTAACCTATTCAATTCAGAGTGAAAATTTTAAGTATTTAGCTAGGACTTACCGTTGATATTTGGTACATTTTGTGGAAGGTGTTACTCATTTTCTGCATACAAAAAAATTGTTGAACATACTGTGTATTGAAGAAAATGTGCGAACAAAAAATTGCCAAAAATCAACGGTAAATCCTAGCATCTTCCAATTTGCAAAAAATCAAAACAGTTCAAGTTGTGAAGAACATTTATTCAAATTCGTCGAATTTTTATAAATGTTCTACAAATTTTTAAATTTCTTTATTTAAATTTTTTTTAGATAGAAAGTTATATTTTCATAAAAAAGTAGTAAACATTTTTAATTTTTTTTTTCTTTTTGTTTTGTTTTAAATAAAACTGTATTCAGCCTATTTATTCTAAAAAACAAAACTGTATGTTCGGATTCGACGCTTTTGAAATGTCCCGATTTTTGCCCACAGAAATCTGGTCACCATATGTATAGTGCTCTTGACGCACTGCTGTACTTTCCGTCACTTTGTGTCTTCATACGTGGGGAAGCCTTAAACGCCTCCTGCAGACTAATAAGAAACGGATGTTGGTATAAAACTGTGTGAGGCGAGGCGAAAATTGCTGGCGGTATAGATTTGTGTACTTGTGTTTTTTTAATGCTATAGGATAGTACATTGAGTTGAGTTCCCTGAGGGGAATGCTGGTTTAATTCCAGCATTGATCCCGAACTCACACATTGTCGAATCTTCACTGATTTCTCCAAAACTAACTCACAGCCGCACTCAGAAACGTTTCTTAAATTAGCTCAAACGGGCACTTAACTAATGATCGTTAAATCTGTTAATTAATATTTCCTCTCAGAGTTAAAAATTATGAAATACAAAATTTAAGTATGGCCCCAGTTGCAGGCCTTTATTTTTGTGGCATCACTCAATTTTTTCGTTCAGTTTGAAATAAAATTTAATCAATTTTTATAAACTGTCCTTATAAATTTTTTTTGCTTTTTTGATCTAATTTTCTTTTTATTTATAGATTTTGTTGCTTTAAAAAGGAAAAATTTTTTTTTAAATTAAAATAAATTTTTAGAAACTGTTTGCTGAAAGACAAACAAGACCAATAACAGGCCAATTCTGGCATCTGTCTTTCAACTCACCTCACTATCTTGAAAGCTCGTTTCTGTATTTCGAATGAGTAATTGAAAGATGTGCTAATAGAGTTATTGTATTTCGATGGCTGAGTGGAAGATCGACCTTTCTCGGCAGCCAGTTCGAAAACGCTATATCTCAGAAAATTTTTGAACAATGCTCTATCTCAGAAAACTTTTCAAGAACGCCCTACTTCAGGATTTGATTGAAAAACGCCCTATCTCGGAATTTAGTTGAAGAACGCCCTATCTCAGCTGCCGATTCAAAATCGCCCTATTTCAGCTTATTTTCAATGTATTTTCGTTTGAGATAGGGCGTATTTGAACCGAATTCTGAGAAAGGGCGTTGTTCACCCAAATTCTTAGATAGGGTGTTTTTCAATAAAATTCCGAAATAGGGCGGTTTTCAATCAAATTCTGGTAGGGCGTTCTTGAAAAGTTTTCTGAGATAGGGCGTTTTTGAACTGGCTGCCGAGATAGGTCGATCTTCCACTCAGCCATCGATTTATCGTTTAGCAATCAGTTTTCTAAAAACTAAACGAAATGAAAAAAATATTTTTTTATAACAGGAAAAACTAAAAATTTGAGAAACAGAAACTAAAAGAAAAAAAGATGAATCAAAAAAGTTTCCAAACGTTAAATAAAATAAAAAATATGAATTTGTTAAGCAATAAAACTTTAAAAAAAATTTATTAAAAAAATTTGTTTCCGAGGATGGAACTCGGATCTCTTGAATGACACGAAAGTGCTCTGCTCACTGGGCCATTGCCACTGTTACAGCAACGTTATCGAAATTGAAATTTATTGAAAGCAAACAAAAAAAAATTCAAAATCATTCGTTAAAAAGTTAAGTACAGGTTTTTGTTTACTTAACTTTAATGCTGTTAATGAATCATAAACTGACTCTGAGAGGGAATCTTTTTAAATCGTTACTGAGGGACACCTAAAGTAATCATTAAACGACTCTGAGTGCGGCTATCAGAGTCGAAGTTAATGGGGATAAGCTTCATTTTTCTCTTGGGGAATATGCTTCGGTCGTCCCGGCTGAGGTATTTGCAATCCTCAAAGCCATGGACTACGTGGAGGGGAAGGAGTTTACGTGTCTGCAGTGACAGCCAAGCTGCACTTAAGGCATTGGCCAGCCCTCTACCTATGTACTTCCAAACTAGTTCGGCAATGCAGGTCTCGATTAAATTATGTTAGTAAACATAACGAACTTGCTTTAGCCTGGGTGCCAGGCAGCGTTGCCAGGTTGACGTTTCTAACGTCATTTTGACCTTTTTTATATCCTGTTGACGTTTGGACGTTTTTTGTGTAAAAAATGACGTTTTTTAACTTCCCAGAAATTTTTCTGTGTTACTCAATCTTGTAAGTAGAACTGATTTTGAATTATTTTCTTAATAAATCTTTACAAACTTTGTTTTTTGCAGCAGCTGCTTCAAATATATATATTGTTTCGACACAGATGACTTAACCCTTATTTAAGCGCATAAAGAAAATGACACAATTAATCGCATGGGGCCCCTTATTGAAAATGTAATGAACGTAAAAAGGGTTAAAATATTGCTATGTTCCTTCTTAAGAGAACGTAATTTAGCATTTTCGACAACAGACCACTTAACCAAATGTTTACAAGAAAAAAAAATATATTAAAAATCAACGCGATTCTTTAGCACCTTAAAACTTGCACATTATTGGAATTTAATGGGCTATCAAAAAAATTCTAAAAAATCTGAATAAAAAGTTGAAAATCTAGCTGATATTTTGCCAATTTTTTATAATTTTTGCACAAAGTTTGAAATGTGGATTTATATTTTGTTTGTTATATAATGAGCTAGGCTCTTACGGAAAAATAACAAACATTAAATAAATAAAAAAGAAACAGCCGAAATCGATGACTTAGGGCCGCTTGTTCAATGTCTGGTTATCACTACTTGCCGGTTAAACATCATTATCGACGTTTTCGACATCATGCATATAACATGTGATCGATAAAGCAGTCGTTGTACTTAACCAGAGCTTCTACCTCCGATTAGTGTTAATCAAAAATTGAACAACCGGCCCTTAATGAGCTGATCACAAGTGTATGTATAAAATGATTTTTATATTAACGATCTCAAACCAGTTCAGAATGAATTTTAAATGTGAGCAAATGACATTTTAATATACCTTACGTACATATGTACCTTTGTATACAATGAAAGTTTAATAAGAACAATTCTTTGCGCATACATTTGAAAAAGACGTTTCTGGGTAGAAAATGACGTTTTTCAGACCAAGAGGGACGTTTTCTCATGCCGAAGACCTGGCAACACTGGTGCCAGGTCACTCAGGAGTACGTGGCAATGAGACATCTGACCATTTAGCCACAGTAGGCTTAGGCTGGGCATTCTTTGATTTGCAACCAATTATAGCACTCCCCACTTTGACTATCGAAGCCACCATTAGCAATGACTGGGGCGCAGGTGGGCAAAACTCATGTTGTCTTCAATCTCAGAAGGTCTATCTAGTTTTTTGCCCTTACTGAGCAGACGGGTCTGCTGACTGGTCACTTCACGTGTCACAAACAACTAATTGTGATAGGCGTAAATGACAACTCCATTTGCCCATATTCCCTTTAAGAGGATGAGACGGTGGAACACTTCTGGTGCTTCTTGCTTGCTTGGTTGATTACACAGGTCAACAACGTTTTGTTCTAGGAAAGTGTAGGGTCATTTTCGAAGTAATTTTTTGCGTAGAATCCGAATCCGGGGTTTAAATTGCTCTATCACGTCAGGATTTTGAGATATCCTAACCTAAAAGTGCAAAAACGCTGTTTTTGCCCATTTTTGAGGTTATGTAGCTACGCAGATTTTGCTCTTCATAAAAAAGTAAACGTGGTATTTTAAAGTATAAGTCTTCCTCTTTTAAATGCCGTTGAGTTTGCTTAAATATCTTTATTTTTCACTGAGATATCGCATTTTGAAGTTTCCATGTTTGTGAATTTTTCGATATTCGAAAATCCATTGAGATAACATGAGACGTGATACGGTCGATACAAACTCAACGGCATTTAAAAGAGGAAGACTTATACTTTATAGACTTATACTTTTATAGAACATTCCGAACCCATTTTTTTGCAGACCTGTGTTATCATCGATTTTTCTAGATTCGGTATTTTCTCTATTGTCAGTCCTTAATTTAATATTTTTCGCATCACTTTAAAACTCGGAGCGATAAAAATAAAAATGATGGTATTAACACAAATAAACTATATCACAAATATGTTGGAAATGAACCTCAGGGGGTCCACAGAAACCAGTAAAGTTTTGAAAGGGGTCTACGAGAAAAAAAAGTTTGGGAACCTCTGTCGTAGACTGAACATAATTCCGATAAATCAAGAGGGCGTGGGCTCACGCATATGTATGTGAAATAAAATCCATACTCACGGAGAAAAATGGGCGTTTTGGAAAGGGGGCGTGGCCTCTCACACACTAACTGAAACTTTATTATTGGATTGGAATATTGGATATATCTTCATATATTTGGGGTAGAGTACTCAAGCTTGGTATGGAGATATGCATGTATGTGAAATCAATCACATACTCATGGAGAAAAATGAGAATTATTGGACAAGAGGGCGTGGCAATTATTATGAAAATTGATTTTTTAATGCTGCGTATCTCTGGAGGGGTTTATTGCAGAGGACTGGAACTTGGCGCCGAGATGTGTATACAAAATTAATTCCATACTTATGGAGAAAAATTGGGGTTATTCGGTGGTACCTTTCGTGCAAATATACCCTTTTATACTACACAACTCTAGAGGTGTTTTTGGTGGAGTACTGGGACTTGGTATTGAGATACATAAAATCAATTCCATATTTAAGGAAGAAAATTAGGGTTATACGAAAAGGGGGCGTGGCACTTCCCTTATAAATTAACTTTTTCTTACCACATATATGGTGATGGCACGAATAATGGAATAACCAATTATAATCGGTTATATTCATACGGTTAACGATTTAATTGTATCCAAATTTTCCTTTCGATTAATCGAGCGATTAACCGAAATAATAATCAATATAATCGAAAAGAAACTACCAAAAATTTACTATCTTAATCACTCAATAATGTAAGAATCAAAATTACGTAACAAAAGTTGGCACTCTTACTACTCAATAATATTAGAATAAAAGCGCCACTCTACTCTGTACATACATACATATAAGCGTGGCCGAAAATCCGCTTTTTTATACGGACGGACGGACTTGGGCGAGCCTAGGATATTGGCCAAAAAATTCCAAATTCCACAAGGATTTTTTTTTAAGAATAATGAACCATATTTTCGCTATTACCAATCAAAATTCTAAGAAAGCCGATTTTCGGCCCACGCTAATACATATGTATAATTTTAATAGTTGGAAGATTTTTTCATTCTCGTATTCTACAAATTTTTTAAACGATATTTATTGTTTAAACGATAAACACAAGTTTAACCTAAGTAGAACAAAAAAAATCACAACGCAGGTTCATTTTATTTTATATATGCGGTGCCGTGCATTTTCTTCCATGCCCTTTTTTGTATGAAGAAATTAATCAACCCCGTCACCAAAAAAAATTTCCAACAATCAACGGTAAGTGTCTTGCAATATTTTATACAAAAATTTAATTGGCTACGAAACTACATACAACATACCCTCCGATGCCCGGGCAAGGTCGGAGGTATAAGTGCCTTCTCTACGTATGCCGGCTCTGCAGACGAGTGACGAACCCTTTCCGTGCATACTCGTGGGACCAAATATGAACGATCTAGACAAAAAACAAAAAAAAAACAAA
>NW_023458563.1:1357935-1380666 GCF_013731165.1 Rhagoletis pomonella | reverse complement strand
AAACAAAAAAAAACAAAAAAAACAAAAAAAAACAAAAAAAAAACAAAAACACAAACACAAACTGAAACCGAAACAAAACTGATGACGAACACCGCAACGAACACTGGACAATCGACTTTGGCACTTCCTTATCGGAACCCGGGCCCCGTCGTTACCGTGTCCGATGAGGACACCCTTCTTGCCTTCAGTCAGGAGACAATCAAAAGTGTTCCTGGTTGTACCAACCATAGTACACCAGAAGCACAAGCAGCAAAACATACCACATCTAAGGATGCCAAGCCAGGCATCCCTACCAGCCATGACTTTCCGCCTTCCTCCAAAGCTGCCGGCAGTACCAACCACATTACAACGAAGGCAGGTGCAGGGCGGAAAAAGAAACATAAGAAGTCCCTGAACCAAATCAGAAAGAAGGGGGTCGAATACTACAAAAAGGTGGTTGAGGAATATGAGAGCTCCTTAAAAGAGTAGCAATCTGCAAACCCCAATCCACCTGAAATAAAGAGAAATCGTTCCACCAACGACAAAACTACGGCGGAGAGAGCAAGAAGCCTAAACAGGCTTCTTCATCTGACCCCAACCCGCTGCAAAACCACTTTAGTGACGTTGCCAAAGACAGTCTGTTGATGGCCATAGTCGACGAAAACTCGAAGACTCCGGTATCTATGCAGAAGCACTGGGTGGAGATCGACGTCAAGCTATCGAGTCTCGTTATGGACTACGTCCTCGATAACCCGGCGGATCCCCATCCGGAGTTTGATGCCTCTGGATCCTTTCGAGGATACAGGGTTATCAGATGCGCGGACCAAGCCTCTTTGGACTTCTTAGCTGGGTGCGTCGCTAAAATAAGCGAAGCATTCGTCGGCCTTAAACTAAGGCTGATTCCAGCTAAGGACGTCCTTCAGAGGCCACGTGCACGTATCTGGTTACCCCCCATGGAGAAACCAGGCGAGTAACTTCTGAGGTACCTAAAGCTCGCCAACAAACACATACCGTGTAGAGCAGACTGGCAGCTTATGAAAGTTGAGTAGCCAAATAAAACCAGCAGAACTCTTCTCTGGACGATTTGCGAAGAACCTATTGAGGCTCTGTCAAAGGCGGACAACAGAATTCGCTTTGGCATCCGACAAGGCTCCTGATGAAGACGACACAGAAGAGGTCGACGATGCGAGCCAGTTGCTGAAGGACGTCAACATCACCGATGCAGCCCCGCCGTGTGTACAGATTAATCTGCATCACTCAATATGTGCGAGAGATAATCTGTCAATCCTTCTCGGAGAGGGAAGCATCGACTTCAGCCTTACCCAGGAGCCGTGGGTCAGAGGTGATCAGATCCATGGACTTAACAGCAGTACAAATAACCTTTTTTATAGTGGTAACATAGGTAAACCAAGAGCATGCATTCTAATCAAAAAAGGTATTAATGCATTTCACTGTCCAAATTACAGCACAGCAGACTTAACCGTGGTCAAAGTGGAGAGGGAAGGGCACCATAATATCTTCCCGGCATCTGCCTACCAGGCTCATGTCAGGGACGCCCCACCCGACGAACTGGAACAATTAATCGTCCAAAATCAGAGGGAACAAATTCTGATAGGATGCGACGCAAATGCGAGACACACTATCTGGGGGAGTTCCACGATAAACAGCAGAGGTGAGTCTCTCTTACACTTTATATTAAATACTAACCTGAGTATATGCAATAAAGGAGAGTCCGACCTTTATATTTCCCAGCTCCGAAAGATTTGCGGGATGGGAAGAGGTACTGGACTTAACCTTAGCAACAGATGGTATTGTCGTCGATGACTGGAGAGTATTCAGTGAAACATCCATGTCGGATCATTGTTGGATACTCTTCAGCATTCGCGGAAAGCCCACTACCTCTTCCCTATTTCGGAATCCGAGAAGAACAATATGGCCAAAATTTATTAGGCTAACGTCAGGTAACCTAGACAGTAGTAAATCAAAGGAGATTACAACTGCTGTAGAACTAGACAACACGGTAGATAAGCTGGAAAAACTCTAGCCATAGCTTTTAAAAAATCCACACCAGTAAGCGTCCTTAAAAAAAAATCACCCTCCATGGTGGACGGTGGAGCTTAGGGAGCACAGGTCAAATCTCAGAAAAATCTTTAACGAGTGCTGCAGAACAAAACTGTGGCAGCCATACAAAGATGAATTAAGGCAGTACAAAAAATTAATAAAGAAAGCTAAAGAGGACTCTTGGCAGTCCTATTGCACATCCATAGAGAACTGTAGGGATTCCGCCAGACTAAGCAAAAGTTTTATCCAAAGAACACACCAACCCCAACCTTATTAAGGGAGAGGACTGTGCATGGACCAGGACAGCGGAGGAATCACTAGAGACTCTCACAAATACACACTATCCTGGCTGCGATCAGAGGCCAAAAACATGGCCTCATACAAATCGTCTGCAACTCTCAAAAGAATTACTCGACTCAGTCGTAGACAAGGAAAAAATTAAGTTCGCTATAAATAAATTTTCCCCATACAAATCCCCAGGCACAGATGGTATCATTCCGATAATGCTCCAGAAATTACAGGAGCCTATGGTATCCTGGCTGGAAAGGGTCTACAAAGCCAGTATCAGCTTGGCATACATTCCGAAAAGCTGGAAAAAGAACCGGGGAGAAGAAATCACAAAAAAGCAAAAGACTTCCGACCAATAAGTCTCACATCTTTCCTGCTAAAGGTACTGGAAAGAGTTTTAGACCTACATATTAGGCTTTTTCTGGGAAATTCCAAACTTTCCAAAGCTCAACATGCGTACACTAACGGCAGGTCAACTGAAACTGCCCTTCATGAAGTCGTGGGCACCATAGAAAAATCACTCCGTTACAAGCAGTACACTTTGGCGGCATTCCTCGACATAGAGGGGGCCTTCAATAACATAACCGTCGAAGCAATTGTTCGATCTCTTGTGAAGGTGGGAATATCTGACCACATATGCGAGTGGATCGAACAAATGCTCAGAAACAGAATCATAATTTCAACCATTGGTCCAGTAACGCACATTGTCCTCCGAGGCTAAATACTTGGGTGTCGTATTAGATACCAAGCTGATCTGGAAGACAAATATAGAGAGGCGGGTTGAGAGAGCCTACACAGCTTATTATACATGTAAAAGAATATTCAGTAGGAACTGGGGATTGAAGCCAAAGCTTGTCCTCTGGATGTACACAGCTATCATACGACCAATACTAACGTATGCGGCGTTAGTTTGGTGGCCAGCACTGGATAAACAATGTGGGGTGTTCTCTGAAACGCTGAATATCTCTCTCTCGTTTCGAGTACCTGACTTTGCTAGCATCTTCCAGGCGGAAGTACTGGGCATCGAAAGGGCCTGTAAAGCACTAGAGTGGAACTGCGTAGGTGTACGAAAACCATACATTTTTTTCAGATACCCAAGCGGCACTTCTGGCACTTGCCTCACCGGTAACAAAATCCAAAACAGTCAGAGATTGCAAATGTGCGTTAAGCTCGGCGGCCGAGTTAATAGACATCACTCTAATCTGGGTTCCCGGCCATAGGAACATACACGGAAATGAGAGGGCTGACGAGTTGGCTAAGGCCGGAGCATCTTTGGATGAATCCGAAGCAGAAACTGTAAATTGTCCCCTCGGACTCATCAAAAGGGAACTGCATCTGCAATTCACACGTATGGCTGATACACGTTGGAACAACCTTCAAACCTGCAAAACTGCGAGGTACATATGGCCGCACTATGACAAGCCAAAAACAGAAGAACTTCTCAAGAGGTCAAGAAAAGATATAGTCAAATTAATAGCCACGATAACGGGACATTGGCCCATTGGTGAAAATGCAGCTAGAATGGGCCTTCCGTATAACCCTCGGTGCCGTAGCTGTAATCTTGTGGGAAGTAAGGAAACGGTTCTTCACTATCTTTGCGAGTGCCCAGCATTGGCACAAATAAGGCAGATCACACTCGGGAGCTTTTCCATCCAAAATCTTGGGAAATTTCCAAATTCCCCATTACTAACCTAAATAGATTCATCGGAAAATCCAAATGGTTTGACGAACCCAACGAATCATGAAAGCAGATAAAATCAGGGGTCCCAGAGAAAGCGTATCAAAATGGTGCTTTCAGCACTAATTGGGTGCTGGGAACATACCCCTGCGACGCTTCTACCAACCAACCAACATACTGCAATCCTTTTTAAAAAATCTAAAAACCTCGCAATTTTTAATTTCATAAGGTTACACGTTCACGCGGCGTATCCCTGGAACCATTTTAAGGTAAACTTGGAGGGATTGATATCTTTCGTATGCAGCGTAGCGTGCAGACGAGATTTTATATTTTTATAGTTTAAAACAGCTTAAATACCTTAACTCGCTTAAAAAATATACAGCTATACCAAAATGGGCACAGAAATAAATTATTTTCCATATTTGTATCAAAACGTGAGGTGAAACCCGCGGCCTTGTTGCCACGGACACATTTTTGTCCCTACCAAAACCAACCAAAACCTACCAAACAATTTTTTGAGCTTTTAATTTTTGTTCAATGTCAGGTTTATTAAAAATTTAGATAACATAACATTTAATAAAACAAAAATACGGCTAGTACAATAAAAACAAACTAACTCCGTATAACAATTCGTTTTACTGTACAGACTTGTACAAATGTATATCTCTTTCGTATTATTATTATTACGTCTTGGATACTCGTGCTGCGACCTGAGAAGATCTATTGTACTAAACCCTATTGTAACACCGTGCCACAGTAAGTTTTACACACACAAAAAAAAATTATATATTCGCGAAACCCTGGGCCAAATATAGTAAAACTCCGTTTTTGTTTTTCTCTCTGACGTCAGGATTTTTTTTAAAGGACTTTGAAATTTAAAAAATATAATTACTTCAAAAAATTATTTAAAAAAAATAGTGCAATGTAGAAAAACAGTATGACTATTAAATTAATCACTGCAGCCTTAGGCTATTTAAGAAGTTAAGCACTTTGGAGGGTGACATGTTCCACATTTTGAATGGAGAAAGCAACCGTTCCCCAAGGTATCAGTCTGCTATTCATGATTCGTGGGCAGTCACATAGAATATGATATGTGGTTCACTCCACCAGCCCACAAAATCTGCCAAATTTTATACAAATGATACCTTAACTTGCAGTGTCCTGGCAGGTAGCCAGTGAGATTTCTAAGACCCTCTCGGTTAAGTTCAGGTATTTCGGAGACCCTGAGCCTGATTCTAGACCACGTTTATTTTGCGACAGGAGATGTTATTGCTAGTAACACCATCTGGCTGTCAGAATATAGTGTTGCTTGGTTTTTGTGCCCCACGCCATTACCTAAGATTTAAAGGCTTTATTATTTAGAATCTTCGCTTGGAAGATACTCGTATCCTTTCTCAGAAGTAGAGACAGGGGGAGACTCACGCTCTTACACCGCAGTCCGTCTTGGATCCGTCGGTATAGAAAGATAGCCTGATTATCGGCCACCCGGTCTCTTCTCCATGTTTATTTAGTTACTTTTTTAAAAGTACATCGTCAAAAAAGTGTCAATATTCCGTCAGTTCGCCCTCGAGTAGGGATGTCGGAAAAACATCGACGCATCGAAAATGTAGATGTTTTGCTTCGATGCATCGAAAATTTTCCACTCGATGTATACACAGTCGATGTATCGATGCATCGATGTTTTTTCAAAACTGACGTCTTAGTACATTGAACCGTCGTTCCAGTTTTTCAATTGTATAAGTTTTTCAATTGTACAAAAAATATAAATGACTTTGACAAAAAAATTAAAACGGACAAAAAGTTCCGTTAGAAACATAATTAGCTCAGTTGCAGTAATTTATTTAAAATTTGGTACAATTTTGTTAATAACATATTTTGTTGTGAAGTATTATCTGAAAAATCCTATGCAAATCGATGCATCTACATTTCGATTCATTGAATCAAAGAAAAACATCGATGTATTTTGGCACTGGCATCCCTACTCTCGAGTGCCACTATAAAGTACGATTGGTTTTCTAATATTTTTTAAATTTGACATATTAAGTACATACCCGCCGTCATTGGTTCCGAACTCTTCAAGTAAATCTGTTAGCGCATCTCGAAATTCTATCATTCCTTGAGCTGGTATAGCTATTTGTGATCTAGGTCCACCTCTTGTTATAGTCTGCGATACCTGAATGAAAAATCATAAATAGTACAGATGCTTTCCATTTCCAGACAACCGGTCAGGTACGAGCATGATTTTTAATTTTGACCAAACTCAAATACATTGTTTGTTAGTCCAAATAATGAGACACGTATTTTTTCTTTTGGCTCGGAAAAATTTTTCGGTCGAATTAAACGCGATTTTGTTTTTCAGGCAAAAATCAACTTTTCGAACAATGTTTTTCCTCAAATGTCAGTAATTCTTGTCACTTCAAGATAGAATGATATAATTATTGATTATCATTATTTAAAATTTTTTAATTATCAATAAACAAAAAGTGCAATTTTTTTTTTAAAACTTAATTTCTCAAAAAGTGCATTTTTTTTCTCTCAAACTTTTTTACCGGGAAAGAGACACTGTGAACTACAATCAACCCAAATCTCTAATAGCGAAGATTTTTTTTCTGAGTTATGATATTTTATAGAAAATATACGTTTTTGTGGTACATACTACAATATTCTTATATTGTTTAACTACATGGAACATATGTATGTAATATATCAGCAAAAAGTACAGCCGTGATCATTTTTTGTGTATCAAATAGATATTAGAACACACTTTCCACCATACAGTTTCGAAATACAAAATCACATTTTCCCGCTTTTTATAATCGAAACTGTATGGTGGAAAGTGTGTTCTAATATCTATTTGATACACAAAAAATGATCACGGCTGTACTTTTCGCTGATATATTACATACATATGTTCCATTTAGTTAAACAATATAAGAATATTGTAGTATGTACCACAAAAACGTATATTTTCTATAAAATATCATAACTCAGAAAAAAAATCTTCGCTATTAGAGATTTGGATTGATTGTAGTTCAAAGTGTCTCTTTCCCGGTAAAAAAGTTTGAGAGAAAAAAATACACTTTTTGAGAAATTAAGTTTAAAAAAAAAAAATTGCGCTTTTTGTTTATTGTTAATTAAAAAATTTGAAATAATGATAATCAATAATTATATCATTCTATCTTGAAGTGACAAGAATTACTGACATTTGAGGAAAAACATTGTTGGAATCTATTAAATTTTGACAAAGTTATGGGCATTTTAAAAAAACATTCTCACTGTCAATTCGAATAATCGATTTTTGCCTGAAAAACAAAATCGCGTTTAATTCGGCCGAAAAATGTTTCCGAGCCAAAAGAAAAAATACGTGTCTCATTATTTGGACCAACAAACAATGTATTTGAGTTTGGTCGAAATTAAAAATCATGCCCGTACCTGCCCGGTTGTCTGGAAATGGAAAGCATCTACAGAAAAATTTATACAAAATAAAATACTACGATTACATAGACCATATACATTTGCACTTGGAAGAAAAGCAAAAAAGGGAAATAGATTTCAAGACTAAATTTAAATAAACAGATCCAGAAACATATCTTTTTGTAAGTTAAACGATTCATTAATAAGCCCGTTCGTTAGCGAAATAAGCCAGAAACAAAAACCAAGACAAAAGCAAGACAAATTTACTACGTCGCCATAGATGGTAAAAGGAGTCCGCACATGGACTATGGAGATTATCCTAGCTGTTATAAGTGCAAAAACACGAATGTAAGAGCGAAGACTGCCGGGACTATGGTTTTAAGCATAGAGAGCAAGACCGCAGCGACTCTTTTATCAGATTACCCCAAAAGAGAAATCATGAAGAGCTTAAATTACTTATAATTAAAAAATTAGAGTAATTTAAAAATGTAATCACGATACCCGGACTCTGATTTGTGGGAAAAAATTATTAATTAAAAATCTTACTCTCGTAACTATTTCTCCTGGAGCATCAAACCTAAACTATTAAGTTTTATGTACGGAATTATCTCAAAACCCACCCTAATATATGCCGCGCTCCTCTGATGGAAGAAAACATGGTGACAGGTAATAAGATCAACGGAAATAAGGTCAATTGACTTTATTTCCCACCCTGGTGCGAAATAAAGTCAATTGACATTATTACCTTTTTAAAAACGAAATAAAATCAATTGACATTATTTCTCTTTCAAACATTAAATTTGCTTAGCTTCGCGGCGGCCCGCGTTAGCGCGCCACACCGCGCGCGCCCCGCGTACCCCGCGCGACCGGCGCACACACCACGTCACGCTACGCCGCGGCCCCCCGGCCCCCCTTCCCCGTCTCCCGCCGTGCTGTAACGCAGGTGGATTTACTTTTTGTATACGTTGAAATAAAATTTTTATATATTTTAAACATCGAGGGCTTATATTCAATAATACCTTTTTTTTGCACATTTTTCACAAAGATGAGATTCTAATATAAAAATCCACCCAAGCTTTAACTGTCATCAGTGATATTAATGTTACCTTATATAACGACAGGTAATAAGTCCCACATGGTTTCTAAAATCACAAAATAGTTTTTGTGCAAATTGCAGATAGAGGGTATTAATGAATTCAAGCCCTCGATATTTCAGCTTTTTATATTTGTAAGTTATTGGAAGCAGGGATGCTAACTTGGCTCAAAACGTGCCATTTGTCCCTATTTTACTTCAAATGGCACTTAATTTTTCAATTTGGCATAATTTATTATTTCTCTCTTTGGCACATTTTGGCACTTTTTTATCCTCAATATGGCACCTCATAACTAAGGATAGTTGGCAGCCCTGATTGGAAGATTTCTGCTGTGTTTTGGGGCAACAACTTGTCTGCAGTAAAAAAGCATATAATTTGTGTTTCAAAAGTGTGTGAAAACCAATCAATTAACTTATATGATCTCGGTTCCACAAATTGCAGGCGGAGACATGAATACAGTGTAAGAAAATTCTTTTTCTATAATTGTTTCCTTATAGAAAGGTTGGTTTCTTTTCCACCCTAGACATTCCGAATTTGTTCAAATTATGCTAATTTAAAACACAGAATTCTTTCAGTGTTCCTCCGGGGTTATTGGACATGGACTGTTTCATCAATTTAATAGTGTTCGCTTTATTTTTGTGGAAACGAAAAATGTTTTGCAAGTTATGAATCATTTCTACACTCTTTCTTCAAATATTTCTCATATTCCAGCTGTGCGCAGGTGTTTAGTTTTCGCATCGTGTCTTTACATATTCGTAATCTAAATTTTTTTAATAAAACAATTGGTGGTAGTTCATGATTGTGTGTGGATTAATATCACAACACTGAGTATTTGGCAATAACCTTTTTCATCTATTAAAAAACAACACTTACGGGGCAATGTTTATTGTAAGAACAACATTTTTTCTATGAATCGACATACTTTGAGCACTGTTGACGCTATTTCCATTTGAGTGAGGAAATAGCATCAATGACGTTATTTCCAAATTTTTTTTTTGACTTTATTTCGCTTTTGAAAACCCACCCTGGTGCGAAATAAGTCAATTGACCTTGTTTCCATTGACCTTATTACCTGTCACCGAAAAGAAATATAAAGTCCACGCAGGCCCAGCTCGTCAAACTCCAATAACTAGCTTGCGTGGATATCACTGCAGCGATGATAACAGCAAATATTATTATTATTATTATTTTAATCAAGATATTTTAATCAAGTTTGTGTTATTTCACTCCCGTTGTCACACAAAGCGGAGGGATCCACAGTTTTACAGTATTTTTATGATGAGAAGTCGTTTTTCATGGCAGAGGAGATTTGCCATTGCCTGCCGAGGGTCGACCGCTATTAGAAAAAACTTTTTTCTTGTTGTTGGCTTGAACCGCTAACCACTACACCACAGCGGCCGCTGAACTAAGTATCGTTGTTAATAAAACATGGGATAAAAAACATCGATGTTTAAAACATCCTTTTATTTTATTTTGTTTTATTCTTGTTGTAATATCTTACTTAAAACAGAACGTAGCTTAAAACGTTCAATAATATTTACCCCAAAAAAAGTAAAAATATACTGGAATTCTGTTCTGGAGGAGCGAGAACAGGACTAGGCGTTTTGCTAACTTTACACCTCAGTTGTAAGCTGTTAGGCGTGACATTAAAATATTATTGTGCATGGTATTTTGTGAACCACTTTCCTACCTACGCTGCTTCTAGGTGCCATTTCACTAATATCTATTAAAATTGAAACACAAGTAAAAAAAATACTGACGATACGAAATGCTACAACATTCCTCGGCATGACACTTCAATGTGCAATTATGAACATCGATACAGAGCATGATAAAACTTCGGGAAGCAGCAAACAATTTTTTGAGCACTCGATGCTGTCGCAAAACTTCTATGTTTTGAAAACATCGGTTTCGATGTTGCAGCCCTAACATACAGTCTAAATACTTCATCCAGGTTAATTTCTTTAACGGAGAGAATCCGTGCTCTTCAAACAAGAAACGTAGTAAACATTATTGCAGGATTTTTTGCACGGCAGGGCAATGAAGCCCTGGAAGTGGTTTTCTCTGGCCAGTGCAGCTTATGCAATCAGAAACACGAAACAGCAGAACACACACTCATAACCTTTACTAGGCCCAGACTTCGTTTCCAAGAATCACCATACCTAGAATCACAAACCCTAAATAGCAATCAGTTTAGGAATTTCACGAAAACCCAATGTGTGCCGTACGCGTCGCTGTTTTCACTCAAAAGAAAGAACCGACAGTTTAACGCCGCATCCGAACGGCAGATGGTTTTTATGCAAAGCTTTATTAATGGCAGAAATACACTCCGATCTTGGTCATTGCGGCCGCTATTAGGAAAAAAAAAACTTGCTGGCATGTTGCTGGGGATCGAACCTTGGCCCAACCGAGTAGAAGTGCGCACCTGTAAACGCTGCGACTGCCACAACAGAAGTACCCTTAAAAAAATAGTACTTTGTTACAGTATAATATACTATATATGTATATAGTATATTATAGTCTTTAATCACGGTAACCAGGTTACCCGCTCTCTCCTCTAAATATAAATCTAATATAATCGGCCCACACCTGTGAATGAACAGATGGAGTACCAGCTGTGCTCGTTTCAAAGGAATGTTGGTTGGTCAGTGACTGGCTCTAGGATCGAAGACTGAAGCTAGCTATTCTGAAAATCGAAGCTTTTCTGTTTTCACGCAGAAAAAATAATAGTGTGCCAGTTTTCTTTAAAAACCATGCCATTAGAAGAGCTTTCCATTTGTTGCTTCGAGGGGTTTTTTGACGTTTCGCTTTTATCGAGGACGCTTTGAAAATGAGGACGAAAGAGTTGACCAAAGAAAATTTGACGCTTGAATGTCGAAGAAACGCAAGAAACGCCGCAAAGAAAAAGTCATCCCGTAAATGCACGAGTATTTTCAATGCATTCGCAGTGGATTAACTACGACTAACACAAATAAATCAGCAAAAGCAGACAGCATAAGCGAAGAAGAGAAATGAAATCATTTGCTTCAGCTTATAGCTCAATTTGTTTTTGCTTACACAGCCAGCCGAAGCAAGCAGTTTAGAATAATTTTCTGTTGCTGCAAGCAGTAAGTCTGGTGTATTCTCATTTTTGCTTTTGCTTCTTTCCTTGCTGCGTTATTCTCGCAGTCGAAAGCAACTGTTTAAGCAAAATTTGAAAATTTAGCTGCGCATTAGATCAGATGGCGCTATGTACATACAAACATGCATATGTATGTATGTATGAAAGTACTCGCAAGAATAACGAAGTAAGGGAGATAAGCTAAAGCTAGGTACAAACCAGGGTAGCCAACTCGTGGGGAATTCCCCGATTTGCGGGGAATCAGTGTTTGCGTGGGGAATCGGGGAATGGACCGTTTTTTGTGGGGAATTTCAGTTTGCGTGAAGAATCGGGAGATGAACTGCTTTTTGTAAGGAATTAGGTGTTAACTAATTAACCCTTTTTTGCTTCACTTATTTCATAAGGAGGTAAAAAAGTCGCACAAGAAATGCAACTGCAACTAAAAGTATTGATTATGCAATCCTGCAAATTACACAAATTAGCGATGATTTAGAATTTTCTTTGTCGCATTTGGGTTCATATAACTATTAAACACCGTTTTTTTATGTAGAAGAAAACCGCAACACTTTTGGAAAAAAAATTTTAATGCAAATTTTTAGCCACATGCAACTTGCACTTACTAGAATTGAGTATGCTACAAAACTGCATACTCAAAATCTTTCTAAGTTCGAAACTTTTACAAAAGTTTGTAGAACTATTTTTTAATATTACACAAAGTTCGAAATTTGGATTTATACGGTTTTTTCCAGCAATTAACTACATTTTTATTTAAAAAAAATAAATCAAATTAATAACAAAACAAATATATAATTGTGAAAACATGTCAAAATTTAGCGCGACTAAAACTTTTTCGACCACTGTATGTGTGTAAACATTATATGTAATTTTTTTTCTTTATTTGTTAACTTACTTTATAAAAGTTTGGTTTGGTCTATGAATACATACATAGCTGAATTACATAAAAAATAAATGACATACCAGCAATATGTCAAAATACACACAATTTTTTTTTTTTTTTTTTGTAATTAAGGAGATATCCATGGGTGGGGAATTTAACGAAATTTCCGGCAAAATCGGGGAATTTCATTGTCGAAATCGGGGAATTCTGAAAAATGAGTTGGCTACCCTGGCACTAACGGCGCATAAATCCGTCTGATTTGTTGGCGCTGCATTTCGCCACTAACGTCGCACAAATCAGATCGCACTTGAACTTCGGCGAGTAAACATGAGCGACGAAGCGGATGATGGGGTTGCGTGTTTGGTTATTTATGCGTGAAGTACAAAAAAAAAGCATAAGACGAAGAAAGGGTACACGTGAATTGTTTAAAAAAAAAAAAAAACAATATTGTTCTGTAGATGACAAGAGAGGAGTAGCAGCATTGTTTGTCCTCCGTTTACCCATTGTTAGGTATAATTTCTTTCTCCGCTTTATGCATCTGGATATGAAGAGCCTGAAATAAGCGAAAACAAGTATGTATATACATTCGTTCATAGATATGTACCTGCAAACATCCAATGTACACATGTAAGTAACTAGATGTATAACAGCCTAACAATGCACACACAGAGTTTAAACATTAGCAAAGGGTACAATAACTGTGTACATCCAAAGCTAAAATTCTAACGATAGTTTACTGCCGTTAACTGAAAAAAACCATATTTAAAATGTAAAACTACACTTAATTTTCTAATATATTCTTCCAAAGAATCTTCCATCGTCGAAAAGCCCTCAAGCAGCAATTCTTGGTTACGCAAGAATTCTATATTTTCAAAGTATCACAACGTGGGCACATATACATCTTGAGAGCCTGCTTCAGATTTCTCACTTTTCCAAATTTTTTGCAACTCCCGGCTGGAACAGGCTTGTATGCCCTGATATTTTTTACTCTCTACTTCTCCATCAGTTTCTTCCACGATTTTTGTTTTTTATTCCCTTCTTTATATTTTTCACTTTTACTTTGCCAAAACGCAACTTCAAAATTTAAAAAAAAAAAATCTTCTAGAAATCGCTTATTTGCAATGTCCCGCGATGTGCTCACTTCAATGGTTCAAAATCCCCTGATATGACGAAATGGGTTAAAAGTAAACTGCTATGACGACATGGGATAATGTTCGTGAACTGCACCAGTAACGGTAGAAGAAATCAGAAATTTTGAAAATTTTCTCCACGCCACCAGTGTTGCCACAAAAAAATTACCAAATTCCTCAAAAAGAAATGAAAAATCCTCAAAATCCGAACATATTACTCAAAATTTTCTTATTTCCTATTTACAAGTACTTAGCATAAAAATTAATTACATTCCCCAATTCAATTGGTACATTTGTTCTTGCGGTTCAAACAAAGTATCACCGTTATTTTTTATGCCTTGGTTTGTATATAATATTTCTGCAACTACATCAGTGCTCAATCTCGTCCTCAAGTCAGTCCTACACATTTTTAAACTACTAAATATACGTTCTACTGAAGAATTAGACAAGGGCTAAATTAGTAATGCAGATATAATTTTTTAATTGGGAAACTTATATCAACCTGAAGAATCTTTTAATTCAAAAACTTTTTTCCAATAATTTTCTGAATCTAATGAAGAATCAATATGAATATACTTATGTTCGAACAATGCGTGTTCTTTCCATTCGTTAACGAGATTTTGCAAGTTCAAAATAAGTTGAAAATATAACGATGGAATGAAAACAATTATCGATACGATTTTGAATATTTAGCAGCAAATGCAGATGTGCTTAAGAGCGAAAAACACCACACACGCAGGTTGACAAACCAAGCGAAATATCCCTTTGCTTAAGGCTATTTATGTTGTGTATGGTGGTTTTTGAAGGTTTGGCAAGCCATTTGAGGGAAATGTGAACGAAAATCAAAATTTTTTGATTTTCTGGCCGCCATGTTGACGTTTGATCAATCCGCTTTCGTTTTGTATGATAAAATCGCCTCATTCGCAACGGAATTTTTACCGAATGAGGACGCAAGAGCGAAAAATCGAAGAAAACCAAACCCTTTTACATTGTGAACCGGAAGAAAACTAAAATTATTTGCTTGAACGAGTCATGTTTATATGGTGTATGGCGCAATTGTAAAAGTAGGTTTGAAGAATGTTTGTCAAGCCGCATGTGTGGTATACTTCGCTCTTTATAAAACTTCGGAAATTTTTTGTTCAACAATTTGCAGAGCGATTTAACAACTCTCTTGTGTAAAACATGGTTTTATTTGTTATCCGCAAAAATATCGAGAGAAAATTCCTCAAAAATTCTTAAAATAAAAATCCTCACAAAATTCGCAAGCGCTCCCGAAATTCCTCGAGTTTTGAGGAATTACTCACAAAGTGGCAACACTGCACGCCAATAATGAGAAATGACATCGAGCACGAACTAATCAGATGGATTTGTTCGCTGTTAGTACCTAGCTTAAATCAAGACTAAAACTACTCCTAACTTACTGCTTGCACCAACAGCAAATTTTTCTAAACTGGTTGCTTCGGCTGACTGTGTAAGTAAAAACAAATCTATAAGCTGAAGCAAATGATTTCATTTCTCTTCTTCGCTTTTGCTGATTTATTTGTGATAGTCGCAGCTAAGCAATTGCAAATACTTTGAAAATGATCAAGAGCTGCTTGCTTTAAAAAGCCAAAAAGTTTTGCTTATGCTATTTGGCATTCAGCAATTCAAACCCTGGTTTGGCCCTTGTTACCGCCTAACCAAGACGCGGGGCGCAGTCCGCACGACGCACATAGGGGTATTTGATCGATCTAACAAAAACAAAAAAAATACTACCTGCCACAGTTGAATAGTTGCGGAACATTAGGCAACCCCTACCCCGAACTTATGACGCCGCTTTGACGGAGTATCTCAGTCGGAACTTGTCAGTTTGTGATAGTGCACGTTTTATTTTACGACATTCATTGTGGAACAGTTGCGTTCGAAAGTTATTATTATTATTGTGGTCATTACACAATTAAAAATTGTTATGAAGTCTGAAGACACAGGTAAATCTACATTTATTGTAAATAGTTTCGATTTAGCAAAATTTAATCTAAGTAATAATGTAAGTAATCGGAAATATTTTATTTTTTTAGTGATTATTTTTTCATTACTTTGTAAACCGTAAGCTGTTAGTTATACTTCCACGCATTTCCACGTTACATTACTAGTTGCGTTCTATAGAATGGAGCTTTGATAGTATACTGCACAAAAATTAGCTTCTGAAAGCTACCGATGAGCTTTTTATGACTAATAATTAAGATAGATCTAAAAAAAAATCGTTTCCATTCATATTTTGTCATTTTTAAGTATTTCCTTTGCTTTAGAGTCACCAACTGGTTCCTGCTATAGAGTAGTAACTCGAAAATATTTATTTGATAAGATGCGTCGACAAAATTCTATGAATTTGGGGAACAAAATAAAGTTTCTTCAAAATGACATATTATCATCTGACACCTTCTCCGATGAGCAAATAAGAGATATAAAGCACAAATTTTCACAAATAAAAGCACAGTTTATACAAAGATGGATAAAAGCCCGTGGAAAAGAAGAAGTTTTTTTTTAAAGTAACGTAACATGGCTACAAGGAACATTTTCAATTCCCAAAGGTATGCAACAGCCGCGATCTGGTCGTGTTGAACAGGTTACTCCTAAGCTCTGATCCACTCATTAGTAGTTTCAGGCCAAAGCCAAAAAAAGCAACCAAACCCCTTTCAAAGGAAGAAATCGATATGTTGCTTCCAGCTGAACCAACTAAGGATGACACGAAGTCTGGAGAGTCTTCAGAAGATGAAGAAGGGTCCGATGAAGAATCTTGGCACTCATCATCATCCTAAAATAGTTTTTTACACAAATTTTGTTTTATAATTCAATTACACATTTATTATCCATTGCATTACAGGATAAAATTGGTTATTTCCATCATTTTATTTGTATCTTATATCTCAAGGAAGTCCATACGAATTTTAACAATAAAAACGAATTTTTGAGCAACGTTATAAAAAAATAATAATTTGTCTGTTATTCCCTTAGTTAAAGTTGAATTTCATTTTTAAACAGGTGGTAACCTAGCCACATGTTGTTTAGAAATGAAGCCTTTCAAAACCATTTCAATTGATACCCATATTGTAGTAATTCAGTTAACTTAACTATATTTAAGTTTTTACCAGGTGGCAACTCTTTGCATTTACTAACCTATATATAAACATCGCCGAGACGAACACGTATGTAGGTGTGCGTGTTTCTACACTCGGGTCACGGCAACATAGAGTCTATCCATGGCAAACTTTAACCAACTTTATTTGCGTTGCTTTGGAGGAATAATTGTACGTCCTCCACCTATATTTACTTGATTTTAAACATTTAGAATTTTAGACATCGTAACACGTCTTTTCTAAACATTTTGAAATAAAATTTTCATAAAAATAAAAATCGTAACACGTCTTTTCTAAACATTTTGAAATCAAATTTTCATAAAAATAAAAATCGTAACACGTCTTTTCTAAACATTTTGAAATCAAATTTTCATAAAAATAATTTTGGCCGCCTAAATCGGCCAAATACCCCTATGTGCGACGTACGTAACTTTTTAGTGCCGAGTCGCGGAAAACAGGAGTTTTTGTTGAGTGTCGAGATCTAAAACTATTCAGCTACAGAATCAAATTCATCAGCTTGATTGTATTTCAATTATTGAAAGAGGAAAGGATTGTTTTCTTTAAAGTGAAAATGGAGTCCGACATATGCTGGATGAAAGTTGACAGAAACAACGGAATGATTCATTTAATTCAAAATTAGTTTTGCATGGCTTTAAAAACAGAGGTCAAAAGTGTCTTGATACACGAGTGGGAATGGTAACGTTTAATCCGGACAGAAGGGACAGGCTATTAATCACGCCTGTCATTAACTTTACGATGAATATAACACTTAGCATTTCTCTACGACTTGCATCCTTTCTGAGTGATCATTTGTGATAGCGGGGATTCAAAATAACAGATCCGTATTCTAATATTGGTCTAACTAAAGTTGTGAAAAGAGCTTTTGTAACATAAGGGTCCCTTTGACGGCAGCTGCGATTCGAACCGGGGTTCTCAGATTTTCTAAGCGGATGCTTTCTCTACATGCCAACGCCGCACACGAACATTCGTTGACTAAGTGCCTAAATATCAGTAAATCGTTAATCATACCCATTGTCCGCTACTGCGTGACATTGTAACCAATTTTAGAACAAAACTCATCTTATTCATTGCATTCGGAACACTTTTAGTACAATTCACCTGTTCTACATTACATTGCTTTAATTTTTTTAACTATCTTCGGTCTAAATACAAAACTACTATACCTACGACAATATTTTTCGAGCAATTGTACCAATCTTTCCTCCACAAGCAGAATCAACTTATTGGCGGCATACGAAGATACCAAGCGAATGCGAGAGTCTGTTGGCGAGAAAACGTTTCAGAAGCATATCAAAAGAGCTCTCATTGAGTAGTAGCAAGTTGTTGCAGCACGTAGATAAGGGTTGGGGCAAGATAATGATTCGCCTTGTTTAGCCTCGAAAAGTTCTTCCAGTTTGAACAGAGCTTATCGTATTAGGGAAGGAAGATTGCCGTCGTATTTTTGTACTGTTAAACAGATTTGACGTGATTTGAAATGTGTAACAAAATTTACATCCTTATTTTTTTAGTACCTTCGTCAGCTTTTAAGTAAAATTTTTCCCTTAAATTGAATACAATTGGAAAATTTGCATTTCTATCCTTGCTTCGTACCAAGGCGAATCCAAGGCGAATTTATATTTTGACAATCTGTAACACCTCCTTGTATAGATTCGCCATGCTTCGTACACACGACTTGTACGTGTGAAAGCCGCGTGGCTCCGCTACATTTTTGTGACCATTGCGTTCGAGTGTTTAGAGCAGAGCTGGGCAGCGTCTGCCTGGCAGGCGACTGCGCATCATAGTCGCGTATACATACATGCTCTGTTTGGGAAGGCAGCGAAAGCTTCATTCAACTGTCGAGGCTTCCCACTTCTGCATTTTGCAGAGTTATGCATTTCTACCCTGTAGCCGATCCTTGATCCAACCAACATCCATTCTTATAGCGGTCGCAAAACCAAAAACCCGTTTGTGGTTCCTCCATTTTTATAACACAACATAAATTAGAAAGAAGCGCGGCAAAGGCTTAGCAAAATATGCGAAGCGCCAATGTATTTTTCACATAATTTCAAGTGGTTACACAGTTTAGATGGTAGAAGGCAAGGAAATCTGGGACATAGCAAGATCACGTAATGGAAATACTGGTAGCATTTGGAATAAGTAAACAAGGCCGCTCAATTACCTAAAGAGATTCGGGCGAGCCACATCTTGCATTCGCATTGCCAACGTCCGTTTAAATAAATCCAATTGCAAAAAATTCAAAAGCATAGACAGACGACAGCGTTAATCCAGATTGACAGCACAATTGGTTCGATTTAATTTGTTTTTGACAGACTAAAGTATTGCCGATTAAGCAAAAAATTGTCTCATGGTCCCGGTTTCGATTCCGCCGTCTAATCAAAATATTTTGGGTATTCAGAAGACATCGTAAAATTAGGCAATGTAACAAGGGGTTAATTTGCTTTTAGGGAATTGATAGGATAAAATATAAGCTTATTATGTTTTTCTGTTAGTTTAAAAACATGTTGATTAGTTGCAAATCCTTTAAAAAACTCTTTAACGTTATTCTAAGTTGAAAAGTTTTAGGACTTTAAGCCATTACAACGTCATCTGAATACCTACTTAATTTTTTTTTAATATCCGCACTTATTTATTTTTTATTGCGTGATTTGGACTTTTTTAAATGGCATTAAGCTCAAAATTAAATTGACTTAATGTAAGCTAAGTGGCGGCCGCTGTGGTGTAGTGGTAAGCAGCGCGCGCTTCCACTCCGCAGCGCATGGGTTCAAACCCTCGTCAAAGCAACATCCCAAAAAAAATTTAGAAAAACCGGTTTTTTCTTAACAGCAGTCGCCTCTCGGCAGGCAATGGCAAACCTCCGAGTGTACTTCTGCCATGAAAAACAGCTTCTCATAAAAATACAATCGCCGTTCGGAGTCGGCGTATAACTGTTAGTCCCTCCCCTTTGTGTGAAAACATCAAGGCGCACGCCACGGCCAAACACTAACATTCATATGTGTAAGCGCCAATCTATTATTATTATCAAAGAAAATTTAAATAAAACTTACATAAATACAATAAAATAAATAGAAATAAAATCAAATGCTGTAAAATAAAAATTTAATAAAATAAAATAAACTAAATTATTAGTTAAAATAGCTGCAGTTAATTTCCGATATAGTTCCGAATTAAGGCGTTAATTCGTAATAACGCTGCCATTTGTCTAGGCTATAAGTCTAATAGCTTTTGTTTTCTCAATACAAATGCTGCATCATTATATGACAACATTATGTACATGCGCACTGTGAAAATGTTGCATTTTTTATATAAGAAAACAAACAAATGCCAAAAAATCTAGTATTTTACAATCTCATTCACAATTTATTTTATTAAATTAAAAAAATATATAGATCTAGGGCAAATAATCTAACCTCCTCGTTACTACATAAACCTCGTAAACTTACTTAATTTTGTATGGAAATCCGAAATTATCAGCCAAAACCTGCTGGGCAATGCATACCCTTACGCCTTGACAAGGGTAGAAAATGAAAATGTTGGAATTTAGTCAGGTGGCAAAATGTTGAGAAAAGAACAAGCAACCTACAGAAAATGCTGTGAAAAAACACGGAAATTTGACAGCGCTGGCACAGGGCAGAATAAATGCACCATTATTTCGAGAAAAGCAAACTCAATAAATATGAGCATTCACAAGCTTTTTTGCAACCTCAAGTTTTGGCTACTGGCAAATTTTGATAACAAAAAAAGAAACTTATCGGTTATTACACATTTGGGTTCAATGTAAACGTAGTATATTTCATATAATATTCATTTATACTCACTCGTAAGAAACGTCCGCGCGCATTCTCTTTTAAATCTAAATAGTATCGTCTATTATCTTTAATCATCATCTCGGATTTCAGTTTTCCATCTTCAGGTAGATTATCTGGATTTGGTGGCCCTGCGAATTTTACTGCTATTGTTTAAAATGCATGTTTTGCTATGTGCTTCAAATGACAAAAGCAAATAATTTGCAAATGTATAAAAATACGATTGTGTGCTCACTTAAACATTTATCGTACTGAATAAAGAGAATGTTTTAGGTTAAAGCATCGTACATTTCTTTATATAAAACCTGCAGCACCAAAGTAATTAAAAAATTACTAGGAATTTCACTTTATGTATTAAATTTTTCAGTGTAAAAAAGATTTAGTTTTTTGTTTTTTTTTTTTGGCCTAATAAATCATATTAAACAATTTTTATTGAGCTTGAGGCCGTTTTTGTGAAAAATTTACTGTGGAAAAAAACAACAGTTTTTAAAATGGTAGAAGTTATAGTTGCTATTTCGGAGATCACCACATCTCATCAAACTTCTCCACCGCGGACACTTGGATTCGACACAGCGACCCCAGCGAAATAGCAGCTATAACTTCTACCAATTTAAAAACTTTGTTGTTTGTTCTACAATTATTAAAAAAAACGACCTCAAGCTCAATAAATTTTTTTTAATATAATTTATTAGGCCAAAAATAACAAAAAACCAAATACTTAAGGACGAGCACGCCTTCAAGTTAAAAATTTAAAAAATATAAATTAACTAATAACAAGTAAAGAAGTATAAGTTCGGGCGACCAATTTTCTCTAAACTATCTAAAAGTCTATAACAGTCTTATTTCTTGTTGTAAGTATTAACTTGGAGTAAATGAGCGTCCTCAGTTATTGATATATCGGAATTTTCGTATATCCGAAATTTACCGTTATACGGAAAGCGGGTGTAATTTTAGTCCGATTTGTATAACTTTTAACGAATTTCCTTTCCATACCAAGGTTATTAAATGCCCCGAGTTTGGTAGAAATTGATAAATCGGTTACCAAGATACACATTTGCGGTCATAAGTGGGCGACGCCACGCCCAAAATTCAAAAATAAAAATAACCTAATTTTCTGCTCAGTGGTTATTGAAATCAGTGTTGCCATTTTGTTGCTTTTGGAGCAAGATCTAGCTCTTTATTTTTCTAATTAGCTCCGAAAATTGGGATTTATTTAGCACCTAGCTGTTTTCTTAGCACTTTTCAAAATTATTGGTAATATATTAAAATTAAAGTCTGTAATTTCATTGTACAAGTGTTGACTAAAATTCATTTGGCTATTTTCGATATTCTATTTCGTTATTCTATTTTGATTAATAAATACTTAGAAAAGTTCCATTCCTAATGCAAATGGCGCGTAAGCAAATGGAGGATGGGCAAGAAAGTCGATTAGTTTCTGCCACGTGCCATGAGTACAACGTCAGGACCCGCTCTTAATGCTTTGTTGAATTTGTCGCCTCTGGATTTAGCGATCCAAGAGGATCTTAAAAGTTAGTCCAGGAATGTAAGTTGAGGCTGAACTCCGTTACAAGATGGAATGAGCTTGAACTTGTGTGAGTGCCAGGACACCACGGTGTTCAAGGTAACGATCTGGCGGATGAATTGGCGAACCGCGGTTCTCTGGAGTGCCCAACTGGACCGGAGCCAATTAGGGCCAAGCGTAGCGGGAACGATCCGGTGCATCAAGGATCTAATAAGCAAAACTCATGAGAGCCGTTGGTGCACTATTGACACCTGCAAAACAACCAACTGTTTCCTTAAGAGGCCTGACAGGGTGGTAGCAAAATTTCTTCTCAGACAAAGAAGGAGTGATCTACGAGCCCTGTTAGGACTGATTACGATGCACAATCCATGGGGACGACATATGGTCACCATAGGCATCATCGACGATCCATTGTGTATATCGTGTTTGGAGGACGAGGATAGTAGAGAACATTTTCTCTGCCGCTGGCCGGCCTTCGTCAGACTCAGATGGTACATTTTTGGGTCGGATGTACTGAGAATGGACGACGTACATTCTCTTTCCCTCAACAAATTGCTAAAATTCATAAAGGAGTCTGGTAAGTTTGCAGAGGAGTAATGAATTCCCACCCCCACCTACATATCCCTT
>NW_023458563.1:1348722-1357925 GCF_013731165.1 Rhagoletis pomonella | reverse complement strand
GCCTTAAGTACAATGGGCAATACTGCTTGAGTGCTTGGAAAAATTTGTTTTTCCATTCCATTCCATTCAGCCACGTGCGTGGGAGCACACAAACTATACCGGGCAGTAATTTGAGCTCCGATAAGCTCAGACGGTGTATCCTCTCAGGCGGCGCAAATGTTTGTATGTACATATACATATCTATACATACAAGGACAAATTTTCATTATATATACATGTGATATTGTGCATCTAAAAATATATAGATATGACCCACCACACATACGTATGTGCATTTATATGTATGTATATCGCATAAAACGATTTAAAAAAACATTTAGGTATGTTTAAATCAGAAAAATGTTTTTTTTTTAGTTGACCATTGACCTCGGAATTCACGATAGGGAATTTGTTTTTGACGAATCGAAACAGTTTGGCTATTTTCAGCAATACTTAGAGTTTAAAATACTACTTCATTTAGGTCTCTATTACTTTTCGATCGCTAGATATTTGCTTTTATATATAATTTTTTTTTAGTTAAACTTTCACCTTGGAATTCAAGGTTGAGAAACTGTTTTGAAGAATCTGAATAATTTTCCCGTATTCACCAGTATTTGGGCTTTATAATGCCGTTTAGTGTGTGTCTCTATCTGGTTTGGATCGGGAGATATTTGATTTTGTCCATTTTTTCCCAAAACAGAACACAGTGCGGCGACGGTAGAAAAGGAAAGCCAAAACTTAAGCGTTGATAAAATTACAAATTTCGAAATGCAGTGAAAAACATACATTTGTATTCACCGGAAAATACAGACTGCACCATAAATTCTTAGATCTAGGTTATAGAATTCAAAAATTAGTTAGAAGAAAATCCTTTTTCTGAACGCGCGGATTTGGTTTTTACCTTACTAATTTTACCTTAAGGAGAGAAGGAAATAAAACTTTTCAGAAAAATTTTGCGAAAAAATTATTCGAAACCCGAATCTGAAATTGAAGATTTTAACAGTTTGTAAAGTCTTTTTAGTTCATCGTCAAGTTTAAATAAGAATAGGCATACACATAAGTATTATAAGTGCCGTAGCAATGAATTCGAAATATATGCATCTTATTTTGGTTGTAAAAGTTCTTTTCAGCATTTAAACTTAAAATTAAAATTGCAGAGAATGTTAAAACAACTTCACGTCAATAAACGCTCACCAAAATTTAGCTCTTAATTTTAGCTACTATTAGTAATATTTACCTCTTTTAGCATAAAAATCACTTAGTAAATCCCAGTTACAATAAACAAGAAACAATTTCGGTGTTTTATACTTGGCTGACTTCCAAAACGTCAATTGCATTGCATACGTACCAAGTTTAATGTTCCATAACGCCGAACTACAATTGGTTGACAATGTAAACTTTTCCAAA
Organism: Rhagoletis pomonella; assembly: GCF_013731165.1. Lineage (NCBI taxonomy): Eukaryota > Metazoa > Arthropoda > Insecta > Diptera > Tephritidae > Rhagoletis > Rhagoletis pomonella. The sequence continues at coordinate 1,356,539 of NW_023458563.1, read as the reverse complement.
ACCCTCCGAAAAGTTATCTAAATGCATTGCTAGCGCAATCAGCGCATCAGAAACAAAGTTGATGCTTCGTTCGTTATTGGTTACCATTGGTGTTTTACAAATGCAAAATTCCGAAATGGTGATTATTGTTTTATTAAATATTCCAAATATGCAATGTATAGGGTTGCAATGTTTTGCAACTCTGCATATGCAAAGAGTTTAAATACCGCAGTAGAACAGTATCCAAACATTGTATTGGAACGTTTTGGAAGTGAACCGAATCGTCGCTTTTTTCGGGCTTCGAATTGACCCTCATATTATGAATTTGCATACAATAGACGATAAACGCTTGCAAGTGTATCGTATAACATGAGTTTTCGTATTATGGTTTCCACACGCTCGATAGATGTACTATTGTGAATGACAGTGGTATTTTTTTACCATTTGTTGTGAATTTAAGTGAAACAGCTGTTCTTGTCTAGATAAAATATTTTTAAAGCAAACCTTTTGTACTTAAAAGTCGCGCAAACTTCCCAAAAGCCGTACAAAATTAAGAAAATACATGTTTTCTTCAACCTCAATTACGTTTTATATAAACTCAAATGAATAAATTAATGAAACTCTCATAGAGGCTACAGTAAGAAGGCAATTGAGAAATGCTTCCAATCCTCTGGAGGTGAACTCGATAATGTTAGTAACTGGAATAAGTTTTATTTGTTAATTATTAAAAAAAATTCTTTAGATTTCAGAGAAACTTTCGACTTTCGAAAGAAGCTGTTATATACATACATATGTATGTATGTTCTAAGAGTAGTGAAGATCGACTTGCAAGCACGTAAAAAAAGCCATCCTCCCAAATTTATTAAAAGGCTTTCATAACTGCGAGATTTCTTGCTCAGGGATCGTACCAACAGTGTTGGCAATAAGGCTTTACTTGGATTAGCGCAACCTACGATTTCTATTGTGTTTAAAAAAATGTGCATACTTCAAGCTGAATTTATCAATAAACTAGTACTCCGAAATTCGAAATCTTTGTTTTAAATGAAAAGTTTAATCCTTCGACTACCTGTGTATATTAAAGTTTTTAGATTCGGGATACGCGTTTGGGCACAACAATCCAAAATCATTGTACAAATACCTAAACCGTACCCCTCGGAGAAGCAATACGCTCAACTCGATATTTTGTCTCGCAATTTTCGGCCTGAAAAATTTCAATATTTTGTTCAGATCGTTTCCATAAATTCATGTTATTCATTTTAATACTTACATTATTTTATTTTTGTTAAATTTTATCGTATCGTATACAAATAGACAACCGCTTGCAAACGTATGGAAATGGACAGCTGATACGATAGCTATCGTATGGCAATACCAAAATTTAGCGCTATACGATAAACGGTAGCTATCGAATTTCATACGCTAGAATTTAGTTCGTAATACGGCACAACAGAATGCGAGCGTTTATCGTGTATCGTATGGATTCATAGTAGGGGGATGAACCGTTTTTATTTTTAAATGCCAAAACCGAACCGAAAACCACTCCAAAAACTGGTTCGGTTCGGTTCAAAATGAAAATCCATTAAAGCATTCTTCAAGTTTTTGAATACAGAACTTTGTCTAAAAATGCAACCCGTATGGTAAAACTGCGTGAGTTGTAATTTCTTTCATATAAAAAATGCTTATGTACTTATGGAAGACTAGCTGATACCCGCGACTTCATCTGCATAGTTAAAAGGGAAGTTTTGATGAATTTAAAAACAATTTCTCAGAGTTAAGATGAAGTGAGCTCTAATGTATTAGACGTGTTTTGACATAATTTTCGATGGTATGTCTCCCGAAAATAGCTGCAACTTAAGAGTCAACTTTATCTCGACTATGCTACGTAATAATGTATTAACTACAAAGAGTCTTTACTCTTACCTTTGGAAAGTTTTGTAATAATTTTTGCAATTTTAAATAAAAAATTCTCATATAAAACAACGAAAATTAAAATTTTAAGATTATATTTACAAAATTTCTTTATAAATAATGGTTGATGTCTTTCCGTCTGGAGAAAAAATTTACAAATTATCAGGGCTAGTAACGCGAGAGCAAGCGACATATACATATACATACTACGTTTATGCGTAGGCCAATTCACGAAATCATTTCATGAATTTGGGTTAAAATTGGCTGCATAAACACAATTTCATGAATTCCATTATACACGACCATTAACCATGAATTTCGGCATTATTTCATGAACTTGTGAAGTGTTAGTCCGGCAAACAGCTGTTTACTAATACAGTATATTTTGCTTTGCTGCCTTTATGCTTAAGTGCACATTTAAGATACCTACCATACCTGCGCATTGGCGATACCAGCCTTAAAAATTGTGCAACTATTATTAACTATCAAAGAAAGTATTAGGTTTACCTGCACTGGCCCTACAATTACCTAATTTTACAAGCTTTTATTTATTTTGCTCATCTCGCAGAACAACGAAAATGTCTATCAATTAATGTAGTTTATAGATAATACCATTCGGAAAAAATTTCGCTTGCGGTAATTTCTACGTGGTAAGTGCTCCTCCATTAATTGGTTTCATAGGTATTCGGATACCTTCCTCATTGAAGTAGTAAAGAAAATTCGCTTAAGTGCTTTTTTCGGTTAAGTGCACAAGTTTTTCGTGCAAAGAAGGATGGGCAGCTAAGCAGAATATACTGTATTACGTTTCCATACACTGATTGAATAAAGCGTTTTTACTCTTTTTTATGGGAATCACTAAAATATGAAGAAAGCAATTGTTAAATAATAGAAAAGGGTATTATTCATATTTTTAAAAGAAAAACGATACATTGCTTTAATTTAAGACATTAAAAGAAACAGAGCACCACTAACCTTAGTATAATTATAAGTTTGGAAGCATTATTTATAGCCTATAGCTCACCACTAAAGCACGGAGGGACAAATCTCTCGGAATAACCAACTATTTAGTTTCGAAGCACTGTGATGCACCCAAAACGTTCGAGAGTATACACATTTTTACTGTTGAAGCACTGTTATGTACAAAAGATTCGAAAAATTCACACAATCTAAGCAAAATAACTTTGGATACATTCAGTAGAAACATAGTTCAGCTGAATGATCCAAAATGCATTTTTCCTTATTATTCGTTTCTTTTCGATCTTTTTAATTTTTCATTTATTTACACTTTATTATAAATTCACGCACCAGAATATTTTGCATTTGTTAATTTTTATGAGCTTCTTTGGCCTAATTGATTATTAGTGCAAGTAAAGCAAACGTTTTTTCTTCACTGCTTTGCCCTACGTTTCGCTGAACGTGAATTCAAATATTTTCGTCCAAGCGACGTTAAGATTCTTGTTCTTATTTTTTAATTTGCAGCTGTGTCCAGCATTGTCGTTTCGCTTAGATGTAAGCAAAATTGCTTAAGTTTTCCTGACTGTTTAAATGTTAAGTTAAATGTTTTTCTTCGTTTTGTCTAATTTTTTCTACAATTCCTATCAAACGAAAACAAAAACAAGAAATGAAGTTTCATAAACTATGTGGTAGTTTAAATCTACACTGCAATTAAAATACGTGAAGTTCAAAATCGTGGAAAGTGCCGATTTCAAAAACGGTAACTTTTTCGATTTTCAGCCGACATTTTCGCATTTAAGTATAGTATAACGTAAGCGACATTTCTTTTCAAAATTTTCTTTTTGATGCAGAAATATTCGTAGAGCATCTAGATGCATTTCTGCATCAAAAAGAAAATTTTGAAAAAAAACGGCCAACTTTTATCTGGTTTCAAAAAAAATTAACTATAAACACTTATTACTTTATAGATGCTATTTCATTATTTAGTTTTTTTCATTTAATAATATAAACTTGTACTGTCGTCCGGGGCCGATACTAAACACGGGACGGGCCCCCCTCTAACCCATTTTTTTTTTTTTTTTATATTTAAACGAATTTCCAACGTTATCACTACATCCTTATTCAGTGCTTTCGAAAAATACCAAGTATTTTCATAGTATGTGGAGAATGTCCTTTTTTTATCAAGTGAATGCGTAAAATAGTTTTCATTGTTTTAGTCAAATGCATTCCTTTCAAGCTCGGATGGGCTGTATGCAAGAAACTCGTCGGTGTTGATTTCGGAACCTTTCTATGTTTCACATTAGGCCAGATTGGCGGTTGTTTTGGCTGCCACGGAAATTACCTTACCACACTTGCATGTGTATTTAGACATGCGCTTTCGCATTTATTGGATACTGGCTTTTTCCCGCGGATTTCAACCCACGTCTTTATACAAACATGAAATATACTTTATGTAAAGATATTATTTATAAGTTGTGTTTGTTTAAAAATTATCCAGTAATTTGCCAGCAACTCTCCAGTAACTTTATTTCTAAGAATTCGCTCTCATAGACAAGATTTACAAAAAAGTACGCGAACACTATTCCAGTAATAATTTGCAAGTTTCATGAGCAGCTGATAAATTGGTAGTTTATTCGCAGGAATTTCCTAATAAAACAATATATTTTATATTTAAATAGGTTTAGTTTTTGAATTTCAACAATAAAAACCCACGAACAGTTTCCTTATTAGTTTAAATTCATCCAGCAACATGCGATCAGCTGTTTTTCGTACTGGCAAATTCTTACAAGTAAAAATTTATCCAGTAAAAACTTGCAACTTCAACTTTCATTTTTCGCTCTCTCAATTTCCCCTACTTTGCAAGTTTTTGTGTACGAAAACGCCAAAACATGAAAATTCGTAAAAACTTTTTCTGGAGTTTACTGGAAATGAGTAAACAAACGCAATTATACTCTCTGCTCTAATTTTACTATAGCCGTGATAGCAGCATATGGTAGGACAGCTGTATAGCTTAGGTGTTGTGGAATGAAATGCAAAAATAATTTTTTGTTTCTATTTAGGTTAAAATATCTCCAATAAATTATATAATAGAAGAAATACTATCTAATTTCTTACGTATAATATCTCTAATATGATTTCACAACATTTTTTTAATACTTCAAAATATCTATTAACATAAATCAATTTTCCAATATAATTATCATACATATTATTTTCGATAAAGTTTCGGGTTTTATTTTACAGCATTCTTGTTTATTGTCATTGCAAAAGCTAAGCGGACTGGAAACTGAGGTCTTTTAAATTCGAAAGGCATATCAAAAGGAATTAAAGGAGTCATGTGACTTATGGTACCGAAGTTATGGCTGATAAAAAATTCCACGCCTATATTATAAACCTTACTATAAGCACCTACCATTGATATGTTTGCATACCAAATTTCAATTTTATGTGGCTTATGGTTCCGAAATTATGACTGGTTAAAATTCTACGACTATGAGATATGCCACTCCACCTCCTACAAAGTCATTTATATATACCTTACTATAAGCATCTACCATAGATTTGTCTGCATTCCAAAATCATGTGACTTATGGTTCCGAAGTTATAGCTGATTAAAAATTTGCAGGCCTATTTGCAAACAAAACCATGCCATGCCAAAAACAAATAAATGTGCAACGTTTCGTGTGATTCCCTGCAGTGGTTCAAAAGTTATAAGGTAATAAAAAAACAGACATTCACATTTATATATATAGATTATAAAAGCTATGTGAATATTAAATAATCAAATTTAACACAATTTTATCATTTTTATTATCCAACTAAATTTAAGGAGAAATCCGGGCCCGTGGGGAAACAGCTCCACCCTATAGTCGGGCCTGCACATATATGTTTAAATATGTATACAATCGACTTGTATATGTATACGTAAATATATATAATCATTCACCGAGAACCTTATCGAAAACCTACCTGAAAATCGAAAAAGTTACCGTTTTCGAAATCGGCACTGGCCACGATTTTGGACTTCACGTATTCTAACTTTGGAACACCGCCAGTGTTGCCACATATGGGCTTTTCCTACTAAAACTGGTAGGTTTTTTTTCCATTTGGTAGATTGGTAGGCCTGATTGGCTATTGGTAGGTTTCGTGAGTAATAGTTATTTACGAAAAATAAAAAAATATCTATCGCCAAACATTTTAGAAACCTTTTTTTTACACGAATATTTCACCGGTGCGTTCGTATAACGGCGGCCACAAACATGTAAATATACTTGATTTCTAAGTACAAACGTATACCCTTAAGTACAATCGTATTACGATATACAATATGAACTCCATATATACTTTATGGCATACTTGGACCAAGACTTCAGAATAGTCTGCCAATAGGCTCGTACCCAACCATATTCCAGGCGGAGCACTTCGGAATCGAAGTCTGTGTTGGCGAGTGTCATCGTAGAAGGCAAATGAGGCCAGAATAAATATTATGTCGAATATTCAGGCTGCGTTGAAGACCTTACCCTGAGGCATTCAGTAAGCGGTCTCTAGTCACTAATAGTGACTTCTGGTGGTGAACTTGGATTTTGAGACTATTTGGTATTCAGTACGCTTTCTCACGTCTCTAGTTTCAAAAATAAGTCAATAATTTGTCAGCTGGATTCTTATCCAGGTCACAAAAAAAAAAATGGAGGAAAAAAACGCAAAAATGTAGCGAGGAAATTTGTTCAACAACAATTTCATTCAAAAATAAACCCAAATGCTTTAATATCATACAAATCCATCGGACAAAAATTTATGTTTTGTTTTTAAAACATTAAAATCTAAACATTATTAAAACCAAAATAAAACAAATAAAAACCAGAAAAAATACTAAATAAAAAATATAAAAAATCCTCTACGCTCGAGGACGACTCGAATGCGGACCCTGTCGACCGGCAGCCTAATGCTTTGACCATTCGGCCAATGCGGCATACATAAACGCTATCAGCTGACTGTCTGTGTTTGTTTTCAGAACACATTTTTTGTGAACTTTTTGTGACTCTCCTACTGAATACCCACCTCAAGTCACAAAAATAGTCACTAATAGCTAATCTCAAGTTTAGAGACTTTAGGTGAGACTGAATTACTGAATCCCAGGGTTACGACTCTTTTAAAATGGCATCAAGGTTTGTGATTTCTTGAACAACCTGTGAACCAACAATAGCGTACCGCTTTGGTGAGTTCCGGGACATGAACGCTTTGAAGGCAACGGAAGGGCTAACTGAATCGCAAAGCGTGATGACCCAATGCGCTTGCATGGTCCCGAGCTATTCAGTGGTACATCTAAAGGATACATTCCAGAACTACTTAGGAGCTAGCTGAGAATAATCTCAGATTGCTGCCCACTGGCGGAAGTCAAAGCGAATAAAACAATCAAAGAGATTCATAGCTCCTTCCAGGAGGAACTCCGAAAGACTCCTTGAACTTCAAACTCTTACTGGATACCTGACAGTACACTGCAAGTGAACGTACCATTTAAATTAGATGGGTCTTTCTATAGAAGCGGATTGTAGGTTTTGTTGGCTGGCCCCAGAGTATATTCTGTGTGCCTGCCCACGAAGCATGAATCGTAGATTGATACACATTGGAGAACGAGTGTCTTTTCCATTTAAAACTTAGAACATAGCATCACCCAAAGTGCTTAGCGTTTTAAAAAGCCTAAAGTTGGAGTAACTACAATCAGGGTTTAGCACAATATATCTTCTTAGGTCACAGCGCGAGTATCTCCGACGTAATAATAATAATAAAGAGACATACATTTGGATACGTCGTTACAGTAGAATGAATTGTTATACGCAGATTAAATGTTTTCATTGTAATAGCTCTGTTTTAGTTTTACTGAATTTTATGTTATCTATATTTTTGATAAACTTTACATTGAAAAAAATGTTAAAAACTTAAAACTATGTTTGGTAAATTTTGATTCGTTGTGGTAG
>NW_023458563.1:1322047-1348712 GCF_013731165.1 Rhagoletis pomonella | reverse complement strand
GTATTAGTATTTTTTGCATAAAATCTATGGAATTTATTAAAAAGTGGATAATTCCATTAAAATTCAATAAATGTGAGCGTTTTAACTATAAAATATGACGAAATTGTAAAAAGTCTGTGTGCATGCACAAAACACATTTCAGGAAAAGAAAAGAAGAGATATTACTGAAAAATTATGTCTAGAATTGTTGCAGCACAGTCTATATTTAAAAAATTGCAGGTCATTGTAAACATTTCGCGAAAATATCAACCAGAAAAACAGGAAATACCTGCTCCAAGTGAATTTTTAGATGCCAAATGAATTGAAATATCACGACCGAGTGTGCGAAAGTGTAGTGGTCATGTAATCGTTTCATCATGATTGTACGACCAATGTGCAGAAAGTCTAAAGCAGTGAAGAAAAAACGTTTGTTTTACTTACACTAATCACCAATATGACCAAAGAAGCTCATCAAAATTAACAAAATATATAACGAAAATTGGCCAGAAAATAAGATATTATATCATTTTGCATTTTATTTCATAAGCAAAAATGTAAAAAAATGTCACCTAATCAGCTGTGAACACAGAGATGTCAAAGTTTAAGCCAATCTTAGCACACTGTTTCAAATATACAGGTCTTCACAGGTATATACGTATGTATGTATATTAGAGTGGCCTTAATGAACCGATTTTTGAAAACCAAAGGTTTTCGCACGGAAAAATATGAGGTTGGGTATAAAATTAAATATGAAATCATTTTCGAAGCTTTCAGATAACTCTTAGGAGTTCCGGGTTGGACCGAAAAGTGACGAAATTGAAGCTAGTTTTTATGAATTTTCATATGTTATAATTTTAAGGTGGTGAAGTTTTATTGTGTGCCTTTTTATCGAAAATTTCAAAGTGTCAACTAAGTTTCAAATCGGTTAAAATAACGCAGCATCATAAAATTGTAAAGGCCTTCGACTACTTTCAACCAAGCGGCAGTCCTATAATCCGAGTTAATTAAAAGTCAAAAGTGCAACAAAGAGCGAGAACGGCATTTTTTTTTTACAAAAATTAAATTGAACTAAGACAGACATTTACAAAACAAACTGAGTTTTAATCGGTAAAATGGCTTCAACATCGGCAAGCTCATTCGGGAAACAATTCCGATCCGGTGACTATAAAATTTTTTTAGTTGGAAAATGTGACCCTGAACTCAAAGGCGCAAAGCTGCCGAGCATGAAACAGGTTCTGCAATTATTTTTTTACAAAACGCGAGTGGAATAAAATTCGGTGAAAGTCGGTATAAAAAATACAATTGATGCTACCATTGATTCTTATCAAAAAGCAAACATTAATACGATGACCGCAACCAACTGTGTGAAACAATTTTAATGCCGCCACCTGCTAGGATTGTTCTATACCGAAAAAAGTTATACCCCTATTTTTTATTTAGAAATCAAAAAATATTTAGAGACTGCTCAAAAACCTCCAAGTATGCCATGTATTTTATATGGGGAAAAAAACAAATTTCATAGAAATGGTATAGAATTCTTGAAAATCAATATTTATCCATCGGAAAACTCTGTTTCTCTTTAGGGGATTCCCAATAATACCCAATTGTTTATTTAAGAATTTTTAATGGTAATAGTTACCAGTTTTATAGGTCCTCCAAAGGCCCTAGATATAAAATGCAATCGGGGACCAATAAAAAATCGTTAGTATTAAAAAATGGTTTTATAAACAATTGGATATTATTATTGGAAGTCTCCTGAGGAGAAGTAGAGTTCTTCGATCGAAAAATATTGATTTTCAAGAACTCTATACCGTTTCTACGAAAACTTGTTTTTTTTCAGTATAAAATACCTGGAAAAAATTGAGCGCTTTGAGCACTCTCTAAATATTTTTTGATTTCAAAATAAAAAATAGGGGTACATATATTTTTTTCCGTATTTAAGAATCCTAGGGGGTGGCGGCATTGAAATTCTGACTTTAATTTATTTTGGGCCACCCTAACGTACATACATATAAGTTAACGATTTTCTTTTGTTAGAAAATTAAAAAAAAAAACCGTTTTGTTGGTCAACCGACCAATCTGCTTGAGCTTTATTAAAAGACTAAATTATTACAAACATTTCACTTACTGGCTTAGCCTAATTAACTGCACCGGCCTGTTGTTTGTTGTTGTCGCAAATTCCCTGAGTTTGCGAACTTCGGCTGCGCGTGTTGGTTTGGCTTCCGCTCCCACAATAATGCGTTCTTCTGCTAACTGCGCGTCTGCATTTTGTTGGGAATTATTGTGCAATAGGAGTTGCACTTCCGCTGTGCTAAACTTATTATTGCTGATTGCTAATTTAATAAGCTTTGCGAATGTTAACATTTGTCATGTTAACACTTCCCCTCTTAAAAACGATCGTCCTCGATCGTTGTCAGAAATACGGCAAGTTGTTAAAATTTATGTAAGTTTGCTGATCGTTAGAAAAATCTTTGACTTTATTTAGGTTTACATTTGCTTGAGGCATCCGATTAGCATCCAGATTCGAAGATATTATTATCTTATTTTGGTGCTTTCTCCAAAATTTGCAAAAAATTATTATGACTACAATGGTAGTTGCAACTGCTCCGAGAGAAAGTGAGCTATTGGATATTGTTGCTGTCTTGAGAAGATTTATTCTCCGTATATTGTTTATATGAAATTCTTTTAAAGCTTCGAGAGAAAGTAGTTCAATACGAGTTTTTTCGATTGGCGCAGGTTGCAAGACTGCTGGGATAGCGGGCGGTGGAATCAGATCATAGTTGATGTAAGGTTGATTATTTATTTTTAGGGTGGAGTTATGAAAATTGATTAGTTGTGTCCCTGACACATTTTTTTGTATACCGTTAGCGTCTATTTGTCCTTGGAAGCCATTGAGTAGTAGAATACCAGTTTTTATTTCTTCAATTTGTTGAATGTGGTGGCCGTTACTGATGGTGCAAGTTGAATTTAAACTATTAATTATTACTTATATTAACTAACTGAGTTTGTTTACAAATCTCAATTTTCTTATAGCTATCGCAAAAATTCTTTATTCCATAAGTTTCTTTTGTTCCTTTTAATATTTTTTTCAAATTCGACATTAATTATAGTTCTATTTTGTTTAACAACTGGTCTTATAATAATTTTTTGAAAATTTTCTTTAATTGTTAGTGGTATCTTTACCAAGTAAAATATTGTCATATTTTTGCTGATAACATTTATATTTGATATTTCTAATGCTTCTTCCGCATTTTTAAATGGTATTTCATCGTTTTCCAGTATTTCTAAAGCAATTTCAATTTCATCCTTATTTAATAATAATGTATTCAAAATATCTTTTTGCCCATTGTATGGCATATTTAATATTAGTTAATTCTTCTTTAATTAGCCTTATTCCATTTTGCAAATTAATAATTGTTTCATTTTCTACGTATGTGTCTTTTCTAATGTTATTAAAAAGACTTTTAACTATCATGGTAATATTATTAATTTTTTCATTAAAAATTTCATTTATAAGTACTTGTTTATTATTATTATTATTATTCATTTGATTAAGGTTGTTTGTTATGACCTCCAGATCTTCGTGATCGGGGCTTCCGGCGATGAATTTCCATGCCGTTCCTAAAATATTTATAGCTCTTTTTTGTCTTTTCCCGATTGGTTTTATAGTACCTAAAATTTACAGTGATTGGGTTAATTCGTGTTTTACGATAGGGAAAAGGATATTGTCTTTAGGTATGTCGGTGGAGATGAATCTGTACATGTCCGTCAGAAATTGTTCGTATTTGCTAAGGTCGATTATATGTATAAGTCTGAAGGCTCCGTTCTGAATTTTAGCTATTCCGTCATTTATTGTCACAAGCTGCGCGTTTGTATAGTCGTAAATGTCTACTGTCGCAGTGGCAGAGTAAATCAACAGGAGTCTGAAAATGAAAGGGTAAATTTTAATTTCTAATATTACTTTTTTGGACTACTCTTCCTGTTTCCGTTAAAATGGTTGAATTTCTGTCTTCCTTTACTATTTCTTTTTTAAATTTTGGGGAAATTTTCGTACCTATTCTTTTATTGATTTTCACATATACGGCTTCTCCTGGGTGATAAATTTTTATGGGATGCCGGGTTTTATTATGATAAGAAAGATCTTTTAGCTGCTTATTTCTTAACTCAGAGATATTTTCTTCCCTTGCTCTTTCGAATTGTCTTGGGTCAGTGGAGACTCTTCTCCCGAAAAATACCTCTATTGGTTTCTTTTTTGTTGTTGAGTGAATTGTATAATTATATTCGTAGACAGAGTTGTCGAGAAGTTCGGCGAATGAAGTGAAGATGCGTTCTGCTTTTAAGCAACGCATTATTTCTGTGAGGGTCGAGTGGAATCGCTCTACTTGACCGTTGACGGAAGTTGAATAAGGCGGTGTTCTGAAAATTTTTTTTATGTTTAAAGTATCCTCTATTAAAAATCTTATGGAAGCTGAGTTTAGGGATGTTTCGTTATCTATTACGACTGATTCGGGTACGCCAAATTGAAAAAGTAGTTCACGGAGAGGTTCCTTAACGTGTTCTACTGCTCTTGATTTAAGTATTTTGGTTTGAGCATATTTCGAAAATTTATCTATTGCTGTCAGGACTATATTTCGGTCGGTCATGTTAATGTCGATGTGTAAAATTTGTCCAGGGAATTGGGGTATAGGAGTTTCTCGTAATTCTGGTTTGCTAGGATGTCCATCATATTTATTTTCTTTACAAGTTGCACACTGTTGAATAATTCTTTTTATCTTTTTTGTCATAGCGGGAAAGTAATAATTTTCTAAAATTTGACTTTTATTTTCTCGGCAATTCCTATGTGCTCTTTTATGGGTCTTTACTATTATTTCTTCCTGTTCTTGTTCATCTGTGACATCTTGAACTTGCATTTGAGTAAATCTGATCTTGTAGCTACTAAAGTGAATTAGGGTATATTTCCTGAATTTTGCCCATAATTCGTTCTTCTGTCTCGATACAGTTAACTACGGAGGGGTTAAGGTATCTTTTTAGGCGGTTTATTAAAATTTCTGGATTATATTCTGGCTCTTCTAAAATGTGTCTGTGGTATGTGGGGAATACTATTTTAAATTGGTGCGTTGAATTTGCTGCTACTTTCAGAAACAGTTGGTTTTTAAAAACATTTATTGGAGTCTCTACATGAGGGATTAAGTTATCTGACGAGCTTTCGTCACTGTGTTGGGTAACGGATAAGGAATTTATTGGTTCGGGTGGCGTCCTTGATAAATCGTCGGCCACAACGTTGGTTGTACCTGGTTTGAAATGGATTTCATGCTTATATTCTTCCAGAGTGGCTTTCCAGCGTTTTATTTTTGAATTATTGTTTTTGTTACTAAGAGCTTGCGTAAGAGGTTGATGGTCTGTAAACATTTTGACCTTAGCTAGGCCGTAGAGGTAGTTTCTAAAATTATTTAGAGCCCATATTATAGCTAAAAATTCCTTTTCATTTGTAGCATAGGCTTCTTCGGTTTTATTGAGCGTTCGCGAAATGAAAGCAATTGGTTTTTTATCTTGAGAAAGGACTGCACCGATGGCATAATTTGAGGCATCGGTTGTTAAATGGAATTCTTTACTGAAGTCGGGGTATGAAAGTATAACATCGTCAGACATGAGGGATCTTTTAATTTTATTAAAAGCGTCTTTTCCTTTTTCATTCAATTCAATATTTATTTTAGCTGATTTGTTTTTGGATAGACGCCCTTCTTCCCCACTTAAGAGTATTGTAAGGGGTTTGGCCAACATGGCGTAATCTTTAATGAAACGGCGGTAGTAGCCGGAAAGACCTAAAAATGAGCGTAATTGCTTAATGGTTTGTGGGTAAGGTATTTTTGCAATTGCTTCTACCTTCGCAGGATTCTTTGTTATTCCTCTTGAGGAGATTATAAATCATAAGAACTCTACAGACTCCCTGAAAATATGACATTTATCCAGTTGGATTTTCATATTGGCGTCTTCGAGAGTTTTAAAAATTTGTTGTAAGTGGAGAGCGTGCTCTTCTTCGGAGTTGCTGAAAACGACTATGTCATCAATATAGACGTAGCATATTTTGCCGATGTGATGACGAAGAATGTCATCTAGGGCTCGCTGGAATATTGAAGGGGCGTTTTTGAGTCCGAATGGTAATCTTGTGAACTCGTATTTGCCATTACTGATTGAGAAAGCCGTTTTCTCAATGTCGGATTCCATGAGCGGGATTTGATGAAATCCGCTTTTTAGGTCCAACACAGAAAAATATTTATTTTTCCCAAGTTGGGACAATACTTCGTTTATTTGGGGTATTGGGTAGCGGTCTGCTACGGTGATCGCGTTAAGCTTACGATAGTCAATAACGATTCGATACTGCTTGTTGCCTTGGGAGTAAGGCTTTTTTGCTACAACCCAAACGGGTGAGTTGTAAGGTGACCTTGATGGTCGAATAATGCCATCGTCTAGCATTTTGTTAATTTGGGATTCAACTTCGCCTTTTAGCGATATAGGGTAGGGATAGTATCTTGTATAAACGGGAGTGTCCTTATTAGTTCTAATTTCGCCTACAACTTTAGTGGTGTATGTAAGTTTGTCATTTGGTTCCGCAAAGAGGTTAGAAAAGTTTTCCACTAAATTATTGATTTTATTTTGTTGACTTGGTGACATGTTGTCTTCCTTAAGATCAATTTTGTTAATTGATCCTGAAGCTAACTGTTTTATCCCAATTTTTGTGTTTCCTTTTATTTCCATGAAGTTATCCTTGACGTGGATAACAGCTTCGAGTTCCCTGACGCTGTCGTTTCCCAGGATGCCATGGAATGATCGTAATGTGGGGAGAAGATCAAATTTCAATTTGTTATCTGCTTTAAAAAGATGAAGGAAGGTATGTTCCTTAATTTCGAAGCCTCCTGCTATTGATTTCGCAAAAAAAAAAAAATTTATTTCTGATTGGCTTGGGCACGATAGAAGGTTGAATGTAATTTTTTGTAGACCCTGTGTCTATTAAAAATTTTACAGTTTCTCCACTCTTCAGCCTGCAGTCAAAGTAAGGCAGCGAAGAGTGATTCATTCTAAAAAGTTTAAGTCCGTTGTGTCTATGTAGTCGTCTTCCTGTCGTACTTCACTGTTGTCGTTGTTGGTATAAGTTTCGACATCGTAATAACCTGCACTTGTCTGTTCGTCATTTGTCATGGTGGGGTAATATTCTTGGGGTTGGTCGGAATATATGCGGAAATTCCTTTGGATTTTGTTTGGGGGAGCTGGTGCTGGAAGATTGCCAGTAGGAGCAAGAATGATAGAATACAAGATTGCGCCAATTGCAGCAGAATTCGTGAGAGTAATTTTAGCGTGACGTCATCGTAGAGTTGACAACTGAGAGCGGCGAGAATGAGGGCGACTAGTGATGTGCTGAATTGTCCCCAATACTCGGTACCCAATACTTAAAAAAGATTTCGGTACCCTATACTTCCTTTTCGGTATCCGATACCAATTATTTACATTGAACCCTCGCCATTATATGCATTTCAGGTTTAGAAAAAACTTTCATTACTAATTTATATGATATCGGCTAAAACACTTGAACTTATCGCCACAGAAAAATATTATTTTATCAGTTTTAACCATAGTCGATCCAAGATTCAAGAAAAATGACGGATGAAGAAGCCTTTCAGGGAAGAGATTCTGTAGCCAGTTAGCGACAAGTTTCGGATCGATATCGCACTTGTTGACTTACAAATATTTGATATCAAACGTCGTCAAAACCGATACCGATTCGAAAATTGTCGTTAACTGGTTACAGAATCTGTCCCAGGCCTATAAAAATGATATCGTCCGATTCAGCTGGAACAAAAATGCTTCAAACAAGTAAGGGTTTCTCTGTATTATGGCATCGAACCGACATATATACATCTTTCATTTGAATCAGTAAAAAAGCTCTATTGGCTCTTACATTCGGGTTTTGTTAGGCGTTTTTTTCCATATTTTTGGCCTATGTGCGCTTTTATTCGAAACCTAAATGTTTCGGTACCGAGTATCGAGAGTATTGGGTACTTAAAAGTATTGACTCAGCACATCACTACTGCTGTCTTCTCTATTATGACGTCACCAAAACAGCTGATTCTGTCAAAATTACTGAGAGCCGAGTAGCGGTATCGTCATCGGCGCCACCTCTGTATTCTCTCCACCGTGCAGTAGGAGGTCTTTTATTAGTTGGGTCACTAGGACGTGGCCTATTCATATAATTTATGTTGCGTGTTCGTAGCGATTGATCGATGTCTATTGGTTCTGGACGTGGCTGTGGCTTTTGCAAAGGACGTGGTGGTGGATTGTTTGGCTGCTGACCATAACAATTAGCCCGTTGTGGACGTTGGCCTTGACAGTTCATCTGAGTCGGTTTATATGGAGTGGTTGCGTACAACCTGGGTTGGGGCATGTATGCCAATTCTGGGTACAATTCATTATTTAGCCCTGTTGGAGGCAGAGGTGGTCGAAATTCCTGCGGCTTCCTACCCTGGCCATTATTGCTTAAAGCATAATGTGACCTGAAATTTTGGTTCTCGAGTTTGAGGCACAAATGGAGTGCCTAAGGGAGATCCGCTGGTTCCCTCATTCCAAGGAGTCTCGGTAGATCTCCTTTGAGTCCGCGAACGAATGTGTCCAGGGCTTTATCCCTATACGTACGAGTCAATAGGTGCATGGCTTCTGTGCCGACCTCCATGCAGCCGAGTTTGTTTAGTATTAAGGATAAATGAGAGTATACCCGTTGGTAAAACTATTGAATCGTGAGGTTACCCTGCACGAGAGAGGTCATTTGGTACTCAAGAGTACCAAGATCTCGTTTATCTGCGCAGTGGAGGGTAAGGCATCTCGAAATAGCCTTCCAATCCAGCGGTGTATTATAAGATTCGAGGGCAATATCGGCGTTGCCCACGATTTTCTTTCGTATAACATCAAGGATGCCATAATATTTTGGCGTTCCTTTTTGTGGCTCTCTGCAATATCTATCTACGCTCTTTTTCCAGGAGTTAAACTCTCCCGGATTGCCTGAGAATTCCCGTAGGCATCTCACAACGTCCGGAATTTTGTCTAGTTCCGTTATATTGTTCGCTAGGGTCGAGCCTATGGTCACGTCCGTAATATTTGTAAAATTTGCATTGGGGTTGAGGGCGGCTTGCACTAGGTTTCGCCCTTCAGTTCTAAAGATATTGTTGACTATTCCTGTAACCACATTTGTAATTTCTTCCATCGAAAATGTGCTGGAAGGACGCGGAGCTGGCTGACCACAAGGTGCAGCTGGTGGACGGGATGCGTTAAGCATTGGTGGACGAATGAGATTTTCCGGATTCATGTCTATCAATTGATTTTTAAATTTTCAACCTTTAAGTTTATTTATTATAATTAATTTGTTTTATTAATAGTAGTAAGAATTCGTTTTATTACTGGCTTTGAAATCCTTAACTAATTGAAAATTAAAATTGTTAAAATCTTTCCTTTAAATTATTCACAAAAAGTGGTGAATTTAATTAATTTAATTTTTCGGCATTACTTCACTTTATCATATAAAATTCCGATTTGGATAAATAATTTCCTTTAATTTTTTCAGTGTAAAGCCTAACAGTGGCTTGTTATTATTCCTAAATTTTTAATTCGCACTAAATCTAAGTTAATCCTTTTTTCCACAAATTAATATTTTCTTTCGTTTAAGTTTCACAATATATTTTTTCTAATTTCACTTTTAAAAACAATTTCTTTTAGATATTTATTTACTTATTAGATTTAATAAATATTTTAAATTTTACACAATTTATTTAACACTTTCTTATTTCTAAACTTAACTTACATTGCTAGTTTCTCCAGTTTGGGGAAGGTCCTTCTGCGTACCGGCTGAGGTCTTGGCGTCTCCTTTTTGTCCGTACGATTGGTCTACTGGGGGCCGTTATACGCTCCTATACACTGGCCTCAGTTGTTGCTTTCGTTGGAGTGCTTTTATTTTCCCGCCCGATTTCCACGGTTTTTCTTTCAAGTATTTGCGGTACGGAATTTAAAGGATGTGCACTTTTCAACCCGCGTACACCTGGGCCCCACGTTGGGCGCGAGTTAACGATTTTCTTTTGTTAGAAAATAAAAAAAAAAACGGGTTTGTTGGTCAAACGACCAATCTCCTTGAGCTTTATTAAAAGACTAAATTATTACAACCATTTCACTTACTGGCTAACTTAATTGCTTAGCCTAATTAACTGCACCGGCCTGTTGTTTGTTGTTGACACAAATTCCCTGAGTTTGCGAACTTCGGCTGCGCGTGTAGGTTTGGCTTCCGCTCCCACAATAATACGTTCTTCTGCTGACTGCGCGTCTGCATTTTGTTGGGAATTATTGTGCAATAGGAGTTGCACTTCCGCTGTGCTAAAGTTATTATTGCTGATTGCTAATTTAATAAGCTTAGCGAATGTTAACATTTGTCATGTTAACATATACATATATAACGCCTCATGAGAAAACGACCCTACAAACATTTTGGCGAACGTTCGAAAATTACCTTCAATATCCAATATGCATATCGAACTGAGAACGAACTCATAATCAACCTTGGTTTTCCAAAGTTCAGAGTAAATCTGAAATACACTCGAAATGGGTTGGAAAAAAAATTAAACTATAGTAAAAAGAGAGAAACTGAAATCCAGCTCATTCTCAAAGGAAAATATAAGACAATCGCTCTCTCACAATAAAATTTCATTTAGATAATGGGATGGATTTCGAATTCATAACGAAGGGAAAATAAATTGGATAACGAAGGTGCCGTTTTGCTGGAAAATGGTTTAGTTCTTGAATCGAATACTAATATATTGCACATTCGTTATCGAAGGTAAGACTCGAAAAAAGATTGGTTTTCCAATCATTTTCGAATTGCTAACCAAGCCCAATGTTTATTGGGGAAAACTGTTTTTTTTTTTAAATTTTACTCTTCTTAAAGTTGAATAGTGTTGTGCTTTTTTAACCGAATTAATACGTCAAAAGCTTGCTGGAAAGGTAATTTTACGTACATTTTAAATAAAACATAACGTAGAATTTTTCTAATATATACATAGTTAAAAAAATAAATGCAAAATCAAAGGAATTGGTGTAATTTCGACATTTTTGGTCGAAAAAGCGCAACCCGGAACCACTAAGAGCCACCTGAAAGCTTTTAAACCAATTACGTATTTATTTATATCCCCAACCTCACATTATTCTGTACGAAAACTTTTGGATTCATGCATTTAAAATTTTTCATACAACATAAAGGCCACTCTAATGTATATAGATAACAAACATGGCTGGTATCATAAATAGAGATTTTTGGAGTAACTCGACTCTAGCGCCCCCTAGCAAATGCATTTTTCGTAAGAGTATTCACCGTCAAACCTACATTATAAGTATCCAATTTCATGAAAACCGCATAATTAATACAGATTTTATGAATATGTCGACTCTTGCGCCACATAGCGGATTAAAATATAGCCTATGACCTTGCCACGGTCCTAAGGAATATATTGTCCAAATTTGGTTGAAGTTTTTTCATTGGTTTTTAAGTCAATTGGTCACAAAGAAAACGGTCACATTTTTATATGTGCTAGCAGACCCGGCGAACTTCGTCCCGCCCAAAATTAATTTTTTTATTGAAACATTTGGTCTAACGTTTTCGCCAGCAATTCACGTTCACGTTTGGTTTTGTGGTCGACAGAAGGCATATCCTCCATTGCCGTCTAAAATAACCTGACGAAAGCGTTATACCGGGAAGAAGTCCTTGCGGCTCGATAGTGAATCGTCCTTGAATCTGTATCGTATAGTTGGTGGGGATTTCTAAACTGGTCAGTATCATTGGTCCACATTCTGATTAGTTACCATAAAGCAAGGACCGCAATGGTTCTGATGGTTGATTTAACGGGAGTAATTTGACTTTGATCCAGTGTTGCCAGGTCTTCGGCATGAGAAAACGTCCCTCTTGGTCTGAAAAAACGTCATTTCCTACCCAAAAACGTCTTTTTCAAATGAATGTACAAAAAATTCGTCTTATTAAACTTTTATTGTATACAAAGGTACATAGATATGTACGTGAGGTATATTAAAATGTCTTTTCGACAGAGCACATTTAAAGTTCATTGTAAACTGGTTTGAGATCGTTAATATAAAAATCATTTTATACATATACTTGTGACCAGCTGATTAAGTCATCAAAATTTCGATCGATTTTGGCTGTTTCTCTATTGTTTATTTAATGTTTATTATTTTTCCATAAAAGCCAAGCTCATTATGTAACAAACAAAATATAAATCCACATTTCAAACTTTGTGCAAAAGTTATAAAAAATCTGTAATGTTTCAGCTAAATTTTCAACTTTTTATTCAGATTTTTTAGAATTTTTGTGGGTATGCAGTTTGATAGCGCATTAAATTTCAGGGCAATAATGTGCAAGTTTGAATGGTCTAAATAATCGCGTTGATTTGTAATAATTTTCTTTTCTTGTAGACATTTGTTTAGGGGGTCGGTTGTCGAAAATGCTAAGTTACGTTTTGCTAAGAAGGAGCATAGCAATATTTCAGCCTTTTTTGCGTTCGTTACATTTTCAATGAAGTCTTAAAATATTCGTTTAGTTTTTTGTGACCTTTTATGCCGCTACAGCTTTTTTGATGCCTTTGTGAGCGTGCGTGTTGCAATAGATCAGCTTTTCCTGATTTGGCTTTTAATGTGCCTATTGCAAACATTACAACAAGCCCGTAACCTCAACTGTTTACACAACCAGCCTTGGAACACGGGATCCTTAGTCCAAGATCCAAAAAAAGTGCGCCTACGCTTGGTTTGCATCATATTTAAGTCATCTGTGTCCAAAGAATAAATATGTTTTGAAGCAGCTGCTGCAAAACACAAAGCTTGTAAAGATTTTTTAAGAAAGTAATTTAAAATCGGTTCTACTTACTAGACCATTACCATCAAAAAGAAAAATTACTGGGAAGTTAAAAAACGTCATTTTTTACACAAAAAACGTCCAAACGTCAACGGGATACAAAAAAACGTCCAAATGACGTTAAAAACGTCAACCTGGCAACCCTGCTTTGATCTCTGGTGCCCCCGAATCGACGATTTTCAGCAATAACTCGGCTCCAGCGCCACTAAAAATTATTAAAATCGTTTCGGTCGTTTAGGAGGAGTTAAGACACCAGAATAAGTCTTTTATATACTGACACACTGAAACTATCACGCATTCGTTATACGGAGCAAATGCGCAACATCATCAGCGAAAAAAATTCTCAAAAATAAACGGTAACTTATAATAATAATAATAGATTGGCATATATTAGTGTTTGGCCGAGCTTCTCCTCCGATTCGTGGCGTGCGCCTTGATGTTGTCATTGTGTGCGGAGGGACCTACAGTTTTACGGCGACTCCGAACGGCGATTGTATTTTTATGAGAAGCTGTTTTCATGGCAGAAATACACTCGGTGGTTTGCCATTGCCTGCCGAGGGACGACCGCTGTTAAGAAAAAACCTTTTTTCTATATTTTTTTCCATGTTGCTTTGACCAGGGTTTGAACCCAGGTGCTGCGGAGTGGAAGCGCGCACTGCTTACCACTACACCACAGCGGCCGACACGGCAACATATTGCCATTTAAAACTTGCATTTTATGATACTGAAATTCAGTGAACTACAAAACTGCATACTCAAAATTTGGTGCCATTTTATGCAAAATGAACTATATTTCTATAAAAAAATTAACAAAAAAATCGATTATGAAAAAGAAAAAGAACACTGTATTCTATATGTATGGATGATGCCACGCTCCCTTTATATATCGAAAGTCTGCAGTAGGTGTCCAAAATTTAAAAAAATCGGTACTGCCGTTCGCGAGATCACCTCTTATTAAAAGAAGGAGCTTGTCATTATATAATTAGTGTAGGTAACACAAGGCAACACCGATTTTGATGCGGCAAATGTTGAAGCTGTTTTTGATATGCTTTTTTGTGCTGATTAAGAATCCGTAAGTATAAAGTTTCTATCAGCTCCAGATTTTGAGAAAAATGTGGTGAAAGTGTCAAAAAATCGCAATATTTGCAATATTTGAGAAGCTCTAGCAATGCAACAAAAGGTGATAGAACCTTCCACTTAGCGTACGTTCACACAGAAAGCGGAGCCAAGCCGAGTGGAGCCAAGCCGAGCGAAGCCGTTCCGAGCTGAATGAAGCTTTCAAATTGCTGTAGCTATATGAAAGTGTTCATACAGCAAGCTTTTTCATAAGCGTTTTGGAGCTGAAAACAAAGCAGTTTTTGATTTTGAATTTTTTAATTAACTTTTCAGCTTCATGACGCTGTTGCAAACAAAATAGAAAAATATTCAAATAAAAACGAATTTTACAACTAATTTTTGAGTAAAATTGAGCAGATATTTTTGCCGCTTTTCATTGACGGTAAGTTTTGTGGTACCTTTGCAGCCGAGTCCATGAAGAAAGCTCCGCTTCGCTTCGTTCAGTGTGAACACCAGCAGCTGCGCTTTGTTCCGCCCTTCCCTTAGGCTTAAATTAAGGCTTGGACTTCTAACTTTAATCCCTGAAAATACCATTCCTGCACCTTGACCCTAAAACTATATTGACATTACAGCATAGATTACTTTATTTCGATCAAATTACTTCACATAAAACAAGTAAGTTCACATTTTCTTTCATAATTTCTATAGCATGTGTACGTACGAGTATGTGGTTTATACTTGATCTCAAATAAAATTATAGTTTAAAAAACTAAAACCTCGCTATTAAAATTTCCATTCGTACTGTCATCAGGTATGTAACTTGAGGATGGAAATCGCTGCATCTTTTAGGCGCATCAATATTACATAGTTACATCCCGAGCTAATAAAAGCGAGGTAAAAACAAATGGTTGCATAGCTTTGCATTTTTTCAAATTTCCCTAACAGTGGGGGCTAAAATAAATGAAAAATCTCCTTTTTCTTCATTTGGTTCTTGATTTGTGATAAATTATTTCATTTCTATTTAA
Organism: Rhagoletis pomonella; assembly: GCF_013731165.1. Lineage (NCBI taxonomy): Eukaryota > Metazoa > Arthropoda > Insecta > Diptera > Tephritidae > Rhagoletis > Rhagoletis pomonella. The sequence continues at coordinate 1,333,706 of NW_023458563.1, read as the reverse complement.
TTTATTGAGAGATTTTTCAAGGCGAAATTACTTCATTTCAGCATTATTTGCTTATAAATTACAAATGAGCCGTAAATTACGATAATGTGAACAAGCTTTAAGGTTACCTATAGTCATTTATTGAACAGCTAACACTGATTTTTCCACCATTTTTGACGATAAAAATTAAATGAGTATAGGTGACCATCAGGGCAAGGTGCAGGAATAGTACTTTCAGGGATGGTAATCTGTAGTTCTAGCTTTAATTTAAGCCTACGTGGAAGGTCCTATCACCTTTTGCTTAATTGCGGTAGGTACTCAAACTTCCCAAAATCAGTTATTCCTGTTCAACAAAAGACTATAAGTGACCATCAAGCAAATGTGCAGGATTTCGCAAGGATAGTATTTGAGAAATTTAGCTTTGATCAAAGCCTAAGTGGAAGGTTCCACCACATTTTGTTTCTTTGCTTGAGCTTCTCAAATATTGAAAAAAGTGTTTTGTTGACACTTTGACCTCGTTTTTCTTAAAATCTGGATCTGATGGAAACTTCATGCTTACGGATTCGTATTCAGCACACAAAAATTCGGCAAAAATTGCGTTAACATTTGCGGCATCAAATTTTTTCCCATTTTTGTTGGCCTGTGTAATAAGTATTGTTAAATAGCCAATACCCGCATGTTTGCGCCGCCTTCAAACTCCTTTCGAACTGTAAAACAATTACTCGATTCTATCCGACGCATATCTATAAAACGGGTATCGAATTTCAAACAAATCGGACCATAAATAACATTTTGTGGAATTGATTGGTATCTGGTATACCTATCAGAAAAAATATCCTATATGTTAACCCAGCCAATAAGCTACCTACGCACAGTGCGTCCATATGAAATGTGGGCAAAAATAGAATTATGGACGGATTTAAATGAAACATCGCTACTTATTAAAATTGAATACGCTAAATTTAAAAATGCAATTTGTTTTTGGATAACTTGCATACTTTCGCTGTAAATGCAATTTGAAGTTGAAAATTTGGGTTCTTGTGGCATTTACATAGGTATGTACATATAGTTCGTTCTATTTTCAATAGAGGTGTCAAATGAGAGAGCTTTGCCGGTAGATGTGCAATAAAAATTTATTTTTATAAGGTAACTGAAATATTTATATCAATGTAGGTATCAGACAAAAGAAAAAATTGGGCATATTAAGTAAGAAATAAGTAAACACATTTCTGAGTTAATTTAATAGTCCAGTAATTTAAAAGGAATGTAATCAGAACAAATCACTGATTGACATTGTATGTGTAATAAAATAACGAATACGATGTCGTAAACCTTTGGTTTGACAAAATTATTACTTTAGTTTAACAAATTTGACTTCTCACAGGTGGCAATCCTCTTAGTAATATTTGCAAGCTAAAACCTTCTTAAACGTCTTTCTTATGGTGATACCTATCTATATCATATGATATCTATAACCTAATTCGTTTAATTACGATGGAATTTGATTTTTATAATAGGTGGCAACCCTCTACATGTAGTTAAGAAATTAGCCTTTTTCATACACATTTCGATTGAACCCATCTCTTAATAATCCATTTAAGTTATTAAAAATTTTTAATTTAATTTTTTAACAGGTGGCAACTCTTGAAAAAAAAATAAACCTCTATTGTCCACAGGTCAAGCTTTTTAATCTGACACTTCATTTTTGAAAATAGAACGAATCGTGCAGATCTGATGGCACTGACAACAAATAATAATAATAATAGATTGGCGCTTACACATATGTTAGTGTTTGGCCGAGCTTCTCCTCCGATTTGTGGCGTACGCCTTGATGTTGTCACACAAAGGGGAGGGACCTACAGTTTTACGCCGACTACGAACGGCGATTGTATTTTTATGAGAAGCCGATTTTCATGGCAGAAATACACTCGGAGGTTTGCCATTGCCTGCCGAAGGGAGACCGCTGTTAAGAAAAAAACCTTTTTTCTATATTTTTTTGCCATGTTGCTTTGACAAGAAATGCAAAAATGATTTTATGCCTAAGCAAAAAACGCATTACTTCAAAAAGTGCAAAAAATGCGCGGGTTTTTATTTCTTCTATCGAAAGCTAAAAACCCGTACTATTTAATGAAATAATAAAAAATAACATATTTTTACATACATTTTTTGTTCATTCCATTAAAATGTACCCTTTTTTAAAAGGGTACATTCCACAATTCACAATTGTCCGAAATTTTCCAAGTTTTCGTCGAAAAAAATTAAAATTTTTCGCGTTCTTCCGGATTTTTCCGAGTTTTCCACTTAGAATTTTCTATTTTCCATTCGAATGCCATTCCGAAGGAATTGCACACAAAATTGCATACAAAAACATAAATTTTCGATTTTTCCAATTTTCCGACTTTCCCGGAGGGTTTTCCCAAAACCTTCTCCTGGCAATTACGAACAACTTAAAAAAGATTTTAGACAATGATGAATTACTATACATTTTTCACACCTCTTTATATATATATAGATTACTAATGAACATTAAACCATCAAAAGAAAAATATTCAAAACTGGCCAAAATGTCGTACTCCTATTATTTTGACCATTGGTACATATTAGACCAAGTCAAACAGAAAAATCCTGTAATGACCGGACTTCGACTCAAATTTTAGTATTTGGTATAGTAATGATCCTCCGTGGAATTTAAAGAGTCTGAGTCTAAAAAAGATTTATTCAAATTTAAAATTTTACAAAAAAATTTAATCCATACTTAGTAATTTCATTACTTAAATAGAAGAGTGTTATTACTCCACTTTTTAAGTATCGATACCAGTTCATTATCAGAAGTTCCCTGAAAAAAAGGAATTTTTGTAATTAACAAAGCAAAGTTTTGATACATTTGTGGAGGTTTAAATTTTATCTCAATACTGCAGAATATGCAAAAAAATAAACAAGTATGTAAAAAAATATTAATTAAAGTAAATAAAAAAAATCACGTTAATTTTTTTCTTATCGATATCGGTAGTTAGTTACAAGTTAGTTTAAACCTAATGCAGGGTGATTTATTTTGGAACGAATTTCCGTCATCCCTTGTCAAGCTTGGTTTGCAGCCCACAAAAGTTGTTAAACTATACAGTAAATAATCATAGCTGTCCTCCTCAAGCGTGATTTGCCCTCTTCAAAAATATTGTCCTTATCTGCCCTCCTTTTGAGCAAAAATGTCCTCCTTGTCCTCCTTTGCAAGTTTTGTAGCAGTGATGAAATTTTCAAAAAATTTCGTTCGGAATATTATTGCATACATCTTTCCTAATCGTACACAATCATTGTATTTACATAAAAGGCGTTTACTATGTTCAACTTTCAACTAACCACCGAGAAATTTTGCCACTTATTCTTATTACTAGGGAACGGATTTTTAGGACCTAAAAAACTATAAAAAAAGGCAAAATAAAATAACGAAATAGGCTGGAAAAGGCAAAATAAAATATCGAAAAAGGCAGGAAAGGCACTAGGTGTTGCAAAAAAGGCAAAAAAAAAAAGGCAAAACAAAATAGCGAAAAAGGCAGGAAAACGCACTAGGTATTGCAAAAAAGCAAAATAAGGCACTAAAAAAAGGCAGAAAATACGAAGAACAATCAAAAAATACATTTATTTTAGAAAGGTTTATATTACAAGTAAAAAGAGAAAAACTATGAACTAGTTTCATTATATGAAAAATTTGTACTTTGAATCTTTGACTATTTTATCCATTCGAGTTTCTAACTCATAAAACTTTAATCTGTATAGTTGTAGTAACATTGAGCAACAAGATGCATTTTGAAGTTTTCTGGCAGCATTTTCATTCGATTTTCGCGAAGAAAAGCCTTGAATGTACTAATCGTGCGCTCGACGTAAGTTGATACAAGTGGAGCCCAATTTAAATAAGGAACGTTTGAAACGTTCATATTGTCAGGAATAAGGGCGTTTTCCTCGCCCTTTACAATTTTATGCACACCCCTTATTGTCTCCAAGACTACGTTAGCTGAGAAAACGGCTTTGAATTTTTCCAACACCAATTTGGCAAGAGGTCCCTAGGCTTCTATAAGCCGCATGGGCATGTGTATATTTTTAATCTTTAAACAAAAATTGTAAAGGCTATAACCACTTTTTTAAAGGTAGAAAAGGCAAAAAAAGGCAAATGTCTTAAAAAAGGCAACATCAAATGTGTATATATGGAATCAGGGAAAGCTAAATCGTGGACATTCTTAATCGAATATACTCTATCTCTTTAGCAGAAAAAAAGGCAATTTCCATAAAATCCGTTCCGTTCTTATTACTTTAAAGGCAGGTATGCAGGTCTCAAGAAAAGCAAAAACTCCATACAAAATGACGTACCAGAAATGGCAAAGAAATTTTCTTGTGTAAAATTTTCTTGAGGAAGTACGCAGTTCTTAAGAAATTTCCTACGCTTTTCTAAATTTTTTTGTGAAAAAGGAGCACAAGGCAACCCATGCTTGCAACAGAAATATATGCCCGTTCCATTATTTCTTGAGGAAAGAGTGAGGCAACAGGCTGGTGATGTATCAGATGTCAAAATTCCTTGGACGCACACACGAAATAATGGCACTTTTTTCCTAACCGTTTTCTTGAGAGCTGCATACTGGCCTTAAATTCGTAATTCTTGTATATGGGACGTTCCATACCAAAACGGACGGGGGTTCACACTTCATGTGCTTGATTTGTTTAAAATTTTTAGGGTTGATGAATAAACATTAGACTGCATCACTCCCCATACAAACAAAAATCGGTACTGTTTTTCCATTGGAATTATAAATTCTATATTATTTTAAGATGCCCACCAAAATATTTCACAAAAATTTCTAGATTTAAGCGAGCTGGACCGATTTGAAAATACCTCCAAAAATGGAGTTTTTTATGAATAAAAATAGTTTCTTAAAAATGTTTCTTGAAAAATCCTCTGAAATGACAAAACGGTTTAAGCTTAAAAAATGTACATAAAAATATTTAAAAAGAAATATAAAAAAATTTTACGGAATCGTAATAGTGAGATTTTTTATGCTATTGGTATACGAAAAACTTGAATAACTGAACCTAAACTCTTCCGATTTGGACTTGCGAGGTATCACTGGAAAGGTATTTTCTCACCCTTTTTATTTTCTTGCTAATAAGCTCATTCAAAGGATGATAGAGAAAGGTAGGATGAACGAAAATCATTCAAAGTTGAATTAAGATGTATTGGTATTAAAAAACATGGGACCCAAATGACTTTTTTTGCACATAAATAAAAATAGTGGGAAAATACCTTTCTACCGAGATCCCATAAGTCTAAATCAGAATAGTTTTGGCCCAGTTATTTAAGTTTTTCGTAAATCAATCTTTGAAAAAAGGAAAAAACAGCATTAAAAATCTCATTATTACGATTCCATTGAAATGATTTTTAAATATTTTTATGCAGATCTTTTAAGCTTAATCTGTTTTGTCATCTGAGGGTACTTTTTTCAAAAAGTTCTTTAAGAAACTATTTTTATTCATAAAAAACTCCATTTTCGGTCCAGCTCACTTAATTCTTAATCAGCCTTATCATGAGTTTCATTTTCCCCGAACCGGTTCACTTTTCACATTTGGTTTCCATGGTTTTACTATAGGCGGATGACAAATTTTGGGGTGAATTTTTTTTCAGGCGAAACTCATGATAAAGCAGAATATTTTGCAGAAATATTTTGGTGGACGGCTTAAAGTATAATTTGTAATACCGGCGGAAAAACCGCAACTTTTTTTGGTGATGCAGTCTAATAAACATAAATAATAAATAAATATGAAATTTGAGCTTGATTAATACATTTTTAAAAACTTTACAGCACAAAAGCAAAAACAAATCGATTTAATAGTTTTCCTAATATCTCGAGAACGGAGCGAGGGAAAAATTTGAAAAAAAATCACACATACACACATCAAAATTCTCTATGAAAATAAATATTTTTAAAATGTTTTTTTTCTTGAAAAAAATGATTTTAAAAATATGCCATCTCAAAACAAAGTGAAAAAATCGCAATGGTAGCTTTGAGTATTCCGCAATATTTAAGTGTAGTATTATGCGGTGCACGCACTCTACAATAATTTGAGTTATGATTTTTTTTTACACCGAAGTTGAGTAAAATAAGTACACAACAAATTCACAAATTTTTTAATTTTTTTTAGAATTTTTTTGAGTATGCAGTCTTGTAGTCTTCAAATGCAATACCCTCTACGCTCGTCGAAGCATCCAACTACTTCAGTGGTCCCCAACCTGGTGCCACAACCACCGGCAGATCGTACCTTTATAAGTGTAGTATTATTGCACTCTACAATAATTTGAGTTACACCGAAGGTGAGTAAAATGAGAACATAAGAAATTTAAAAATTTTTGAATTTTTTTGAGTATTCAGTCCTGTAGCCCATTAAATTTTAGTACAATAAAGTGCAAGTTTTAAGCTACTACAAAGTTGCTTCAATTCTGGATCTTTAAGTTGGCTATCGCGGATGTCCTTTGAGCCCATAGCATATCAGCCACAACATTAGTTTTCCCTGGCTGATACTCGGCTCACATGTTGTACGTGCCAAGTGACCGGTTGGTGACTTGAAGGTCATCAGCCATTTGAGGGGTTGATGATCAGTGATCAATGTAACTTCGGACCCCTCGATACTTTTGTACAGCCCACACAATAGCGAGTGCTTCTCGCTCGATCGTCGAGTAATTTTGTTCCGCTTTCGTTAACAGCCGGCTGGCGTACTCTATGGGGTGCTCGTTGGGGCCCTCCCCCTGGAGTATAACTGCCTCAAGTGCGTAGCCGCTGGCGTCAGTTTTCAAGAAAAAAGGCAAACCGTCATCTACTTGCTTTAGAATCGGTGAAACTACCAATACACCTTTCAGTTTCTCGAAGGCGTTCTGTTGCTCACTGGTCCACAACCAAGCGTTTTTCTTTAAAAGTTGTGACAGTGGTTTGGATACATCGGCAAAGTTGGGAACGAAGCGCCTGTACCAGGAACATGCTTGTAGAAATGACAGAAGCTGCTTTACATTTTGTGGTGGCCCACGCTTTGTGATAGCTTCAACTTTGGCTGGGTCTACCATTATACCATTGGGTACAGCACGTGGCCCAAGTACTTGACTTCGCTGCACGCAAATCTGCACTTTTCTTTGTTGATTTTGAGGCCGAAATAAGGCAGACGGTCAAACACTTTCTGCAACTCTATCAAGTGATCTTCGAAACTTATTGACCAAGAAATGATATCGTCTCTTGACGGTCAATGAGACGCTGAAAAGTTGCTGGTACGTTTCGCAGCCCAAATGGCATACGAGTGAATTTATACATTCCGAATGGTGTGCCGAAAGCGGTTTTGTCTTGGTCTTGTTTCTCTACGCCAATCTGCCAGTAACCACATTGTAAATCGATCGTGGGCATAAATTTCGAAGTTTTGGCTTCATGCAACAGGTCGTCGATGCGCGGAAGTGGGTATCGGTCTGATTTAGTTATAGCATTCAGCTTCCGATAATCGATACAACCTCGTACTCCTCCTGCTTTCTTCGGAACTCGACATTTACTCGACTATTACGCCACTTTCTAACATCTTTTCAATTTCGCACTTTAGTTCACTTTTGCGTGCTGATAAGAAACGGTAGGGAGGTAAAGCGATAGGAACATGGTTTCCAGTATCAATCTTATGCGTATCGAATGGTGTTGCTGAAGTTGGTTCGGCGAATAAATCCGCGTTTTCCAATAACAAAGAGTCTAGCTCAAACTTCTGGCCATCCGATAAGCCTATAGCATCCTTTTCTTGCGACATAGTTTAGTCTATGGAATGGATGTCTAAATATTTATCGTCGTACGAGTCCTCATTTTGAACTTCTATTGGTGGTGCAAACAGTCGGGATGTATTTTCAGGTGTACCTTCACCAACAGGAATTGAATCCCTGAAAATATTCTGAATCGAGTGTGGCGAATATTCGTTGTTTTGCTTGCGGTTCTCGAGTTTTTTATCAAATGAACGAATTTCTGGGATACGAGGCGCTTTACTCATTCGGTAACCATTTTCAACAAAATCGACAAACTTCGACTTGTTGTTCATGTCTGCTATACCGACGCCTGAAATTTTGCAGGGGTTGATAATTCCCCAGCAATATCCATTGCAGAGAGCTGACTGTTTACGCTGGGTTTGATGAAATCATATTTCACTCTTAGTTCGTCTTCGAAGTACCAAAACCTTTGCGTCATGTTCAGCACTAAGCCAGCCTGCTCCATGAAGTCAGCACCAATCAGCGTACGGTTTTTAGTAGCATTCGGTAAAGAATTTTCTTGTCAAATCATTTCTACTTCGCGGCTGCATTTCAAGAGTTCATCAGATGTTACGAACATTTCACGGCGAACGCGATCTCTTATCTTAACGGACAAGAGGCCGTAAACCATGCAGAGTTGTACAGTCTCACTTATGCTGTCTTTAAGTAGCCGTTTCTGGAATATAAAGCTGTATTTTCCAATCGGGAGTTGGCGGTGAAAATGTCGTGCGGATCAAGTCGATAGCTTCAGAAAATGTCGCCACCTTCTCTTTCACTCCAATCCACCACGTTGCTGCGTAGTCTTCCAAAAGTAGTGACATTCCACGCAATGCGTTTGCGTCGGAAACTTCTTCGATGTCTTTATATACGGTAATAGCTGCAAGGAACTCTTCCACAGCCTCGGGGCTTCGTTGTCCACGGAAACGCGCAGTGCATCCAGTAAACGAGCCATTCTTTTTGTCACTCGTTAACGCTGCCAAAATTTGTTGAAATTGCTCAGGCGAAAACGTTGCCATTGTTTCGGCGTTATCTTTGTTCGCGGCCACTAAGTTGGGCGCCAATATAAAGGTACGATCTGTCGTTGGTTGTGGCACCAGGTTGGGGACCACTGAGAAGTACATGGGTTTGTCGTTGGTTGTGGCACCAGGTTGGAGACAAATGAAATAATGGATGCTTCGACGAGCGTAGAGTGTATTGCATTTGAAGTGCTAGGAGTGCTGCCCAAAATAATATTGTGCGCGTATCTTCTCTAAACGGCTTGGTCAAATACAAACTCTGTTCCTTGCTTTTTAATCAATAAACGCTGTATGTTTTTATAAAAAGTTTCTCACTTTATTACTTGGCTTTGTTCTAATTATATTTAGCTCCGGCGTGTTGCCCAAATCAGTATTGTGCGCACACGTCCGATGCTGTCACAAGCTCGCAGCCAAATGAATTTTCGATCGTCGGCAAGTTAAAGCGCAAGCAACGAAACCAACATGGGTTGCCGTGGTGCATTTGCTAGCGCTGCACAAAAAGGAGTTTGGTACTCTATTACACAAAACCCCGCAGGGTCGCAATGGTTTTACAAATCAATTACATTACATTACATTACATTACATGGTCCTTACATTGATTTAAAACGAGCAACATTAAAATGAATGAACAATTAAACAGATTGAAAAAATTATAAAATGTGTGATTGCTTCATACTTAAATATTGCGCAATACTCAGAGCTACATTGTGATTTTTTTCACTTTTTTTGAGATGGCATATTTTCAAAAACTAATTTTTTTTATCAAAAAATTTCTATGTGAAAAATTTTTCAGGAAAAAAAATTAAATATTTCTTTTCAGAGAATTTTTGTGTGTGTGTGATTTTTTAAATTTTTTCCTCGCTCCGTTCTCGAGATATTTATAAAACTATTTGATCGATTTAAAAACGTGGAACGCCCCATATATATATACTAGCTTTTGCCCGCAGTATCACCCGCGTGATGTTTGGTTTAACGTAATTCTTTTAAATGTAACAAAGAAGGAAACAAATCATTTTGCTACATAAATATAACCACTTTTATTAAAAAAAAGTTTAGCAATTCAAATTAATGACATCTGCTGCAATACATTTCGTAAACAACGTTTCGGGAGTTATTGTCTTGGGCATGTATATACATTTCTGGCTCCCGATACCAGAGACTGAAAATAAAAGTTATTTACAAATTTTTGAAAGGCATAGTGAAAAAATTATGCTATGGGTTTTTCAAAGGTACCATTAGACTCGTCTCTCATTGTAGGCTCTGATTCCTCCATGACTTTTAAAAATATGACTTTTATCATTTTGAGCAAATAATACCGATTATTTCTGCTTTTTATTTTTTTAAGGCAAAAATAAAACTTAAAATTTGCCTTATGAGCAGAAAATAATTGGTAATTGTTGACTTTTATTTTTTCAGGCAAAAATAAAAGTCAAAGTTAACGGCATCAGATCTGCACCGATTATTCGATTTTCAACACTGAGGTGCCAAATTAAAGGGCTTAGCCTCTAGATCAGTGCCCGCCAAACACTTTCCTGGGAAACGAACTATATTCGGCCTTTCACATGTACACAATCGGCTTCTTACACGTACACAATCCGAACGTCAACAGAAAGAGTAGAAGAGCAACAAATTTTATTTAGTTGCATGCAAACAATAGGCGAAGCAGGTTGATGACGCATTATTGTTGAATAAAGTAGGTACACTGAGCAGAATGAATGAATATTCATTCAAAAATCTTATAACACAATTTTTCGTACATACACCCCTAGAAATAGGTATGTATATGGTACCAAGTCGTGCTTTTTCTTCATATTAAAAGAACTTTGTGAATTATGTATTTTTTCTTCTTTTAATACCAGACTAGTCCTCAATTAAAACATACAATATGTTTTGTTATTTATTTTTGGTTTAGTCGTTATTTTAAACTGTTCTTAAATGTCAAGTTTTACCTAATTTTAAAATAAATTTATATTAGATATATATATTTTCATTTTATTTCTACTTGAAATCAACGAAATTTTCTTTTAATATTCAGGGTGCTCGAAGCACGTTATCTTTTTTGCTCAGAAATCCACACTTAAATTATAGAAAAATAATAATTTTGTACAATACATACAAAATTTTAACAACTTTTTCCTTTCTCAGGGCCGTTAACTTTCATTATATGTTTCTATGTTGTTTAGATCTAAAAAAACGCACAATGAAAAAACTGCAAAAAGACATACCAAAGTTTTTATAATAAGTAATACAACACAGAAATTTTTTTCCGTGCATTACCACCAGCACATTCTCATATTTATTTCATAACTAATACATTCTCATTTTAAGACTTTTCTCTTTTTGGCGGACACTGCTCTAGATATATGTACCAGAAGGCATGACTTTTTTAATAGGGTTGCCACCTTTTTAAAATTATAAAATCTGCACCGTTCGTTGTATTAAAACAGAAGAGGTGCCTAAGGAAAGGCCTAGGCCTGTAGATGTGCAAGAAGGTTTCATTTTTTGAATAGACTTACACCGTTCGTTGTATTAAAACAGAAGAGGGCTGGGCCCAGTGATGCCAGATTGAGGGTAATTTCCCTATTTGAGGGATATTTTGCATCAAAAATTATTAAAAGGGAAAAAAGGGACACTTCATATAAATAAGGGATTTTCTTTTGATGCAGTTATTGTTGCATAATTGATCAAAATTCAAGAATATTCGACATTTTACGTAATTAATCGTTCTGAAGATGTGATGTGGAGTGAAATGGTATATAATTGTTAAAAAGTATAAGGACAATTTCGAAAATTTTCTTACGTTAACCAATTCAAGCGCTGAGTAAGAAAGAATCTTTTCAGTTGTAACTGGTGTTTCATGTAAAAA
>NW_023458563.1:1319148-1321947 GCF_013731165.1 Rhagoletis pomonella | reverse complement strand
TTTAAACTATTAATTATTCTAGGTAAACAACTACTATTACTTATATTGACTAACTATTTACAAATCTCAATTTTCTTATAGCTATCGCAAAAATTCTTTATTCGATAAGTTTATTTTGTTCCTTCTAATATTTTTTCATATTCGACATTAATTATAGTTTTATTTTGTTTAATAACTGGTCTTACAATAATTTTTTGAAAATTTTCTTTAATTGTTAGTGGTATCTTTACCAAGTAAAATAATGCCATATTTTTGCTAATAAGATTTATATTTGATATTTCTAATGCTTCTTCCGCATTTTTAAATGGTATTTCATCGTTTTCCAGTTTTTCTAAAGCAATTTCAATTTCATCCTTATTTAATAATAATGTATTCAAAATATCTTTTTTTGCCCATTGTATGGCATATTTAATATTAGTTAATTCTTCTTTAATTAGCCTTATTCTATTTTGCAAATTAATAATTGTTTCATTTTTTACGTATGTGTCTTTTCTAATGTTATTAAAAAGACTATTAACTATCATGGTAATATTATTAATTTTTTTCATTAAAAATTTCATTTATAAGTACTTGTTTATTATTATTATTATTCATTTGATTAAGGTTGTTTGTTATTATTCAGTTTCTCTTTATCACTCGATTTGCACGGCTGGTTATTCTCTGACAGTGTTTTTTTTTTTAAGTTTTTTTTTTTTGAAATCAAAACTTAAAGGGTAATTGAAAAAGTTGTATGATTTATACTCCAAAATATATACGCTCCTATTTCCTCGTCGGTTTTAAAGTACTATACACGAAATGGGTTCAATAATAAAAGTTCTACTTGTACTCCTCGTGGTCGTCCTGGCCGTCTTTGTACATCGGCTTCATTTATTGTCAAGTTCAGCGCCGCTGCCTGCATTAAGCGATACGAGTGCTGCTAATTACAAGGAGAATACCGACATAAAAAAATTTGATATAAGCGTTAAACCAAATGTAATAGAAGATCTCAAAGCACAGCTGTCACAACCACTCGTTCTACATCAGCCACTAGAAGGAATTGGCTTTCAATATGGATTCAATTCGAATTACCTTGTAAAGGTGGTCGAATATTGGCGGGACAATTACCTGCCCAAGTGGAGTGAACGCGAAGCTTTTCTCAAACAATTTCCGCACTTTGAGACACAGATTCAGGGTTTGCGTATTCATTACATTCATGTGAATCCAAAATCCACCGAAGGTAAGAAAGTGATTCCTCTGCTGCTGCTCCATGGCTGGCCAGGATCTGTACGCGAATTTTACAAAATTATTCCGCTGCTTACGAAACCGAACCCCAAGAGCGCCTACGTTTTCGAAGTGATTGCACCTAGTTTACCTGGTTATGGTTGGTCTCAGGGCGCCTCAAAGACTAACTTTGGTCCAGCTCAGATGGCTGTGGTTTTGCGTAATTTGATGTTACGTTTAGGACATGAGAAATTTTTAATACAAGGTGGCGATTGGGGTTCCATAATCGGATCGCATATAGCCACTCTGAGACCTCAAAATGTACTTGGTTATCATTCAAATTTTTGTTTTAGTAACCACCAATTAACGTTGTTATATAAATTTGTGCGCTACCTGTTGCCATCATACTTCATAAAAGACGAATACAAAGCTTTCTTTAAACCATTGGGCGAAGAGTTTGCGTTCATCATGGAATAGACCGGATATCTACATATTCAAGCAACCAAACCAGATACTATTGGCGCCGCGCTTTCGCAGAACCCCGTTGGCTTGGCTGCATACATTCTAGAGAAGTTCTCTACCTGGACCAATCCTGAAAACAGAAAACTTGAAGATGGTGGTTTGACTAAACGTTTCACGCTGGATGAGCTTTTGGATAACATTATGATCTACTATATAACAAACTCGATAACCACAGCGCAGCGTTTGTATTCGGAATGATTCAACATGGCGCAAATGGGCTTGAACCTTGAAGAAGGTGGCCACTTTGCAGCCATGGAAGTACCGAAGTTACTCTATCAAGACTTTGTAGAGTTTGCCGAAAAAGCTTTAGCCTATAAGTTATAGTAAAATTTTGTGATTTAATCACTTATTAGTATGTAGATTTTCTCTTTCCTGCACAAACTTGGAGTTTTCTGTTTGAAATTTGTTGGGAAAATAAAATAAAAATTATATTTTTATAAACTATACAATTTATGAGGCTATGAGGGCCAGAGGATCCTATCTACAAAAAGATGTATTTAGTAATATGAGAAAGAAGGATCTATAAAAAATAAATTCGGTATTTTACTAAAAAGTTCATTGCACCTGCGTGATGCTACATACTTTAGTAAAAGAATACTAAAAGGGCGTCGTGCCTCGGGCTATTACCGTATCGATTCTAGCAATGTATTTTAAGGTGCACCTCAACTTTTTTTGAACTGTTAGTTGGGTTACTCTGGCGCTCACGGCCGCATATGTTAATATTAATTTAATTCCAATTTCGGAAAAGATGGTACTCGTACTAACGAAAGTCAAAATCACTGTGCGATGGTTTAACCTCTCAGTACAGAAAATCAGCCGCTGAAGCTAAAACCTGAAAATTTGTTCATCGGCTAATTTTGGGTTATTGATTTCAAAAATACAAAAATTGTATAAAGCTCTTAGTTTTACCGTCATTCAACGTCCATTATATTGGACAGTGGTACTCTAGATTTGTAAACAGGGAAGTGATATCAATAAAATTTCTTTTGCGGATCTCAATTCCACCGAAAATGACCTCCAGATCTTCGTTATCGGGGCTTCCGGCGATGAATTTCCATGCCGTTCCTAAAATATTTA
>NW_023458563.1:1314516-1319048 GCF_013731165.1 Rhagoletis pomonella | reverse complement strand
TTATGTTGCGTGTTCGTAGCGATTGATCGATGTCCATTGGTTCTGGACGTGGCTGTGGCTTTTGCAAAGGACGTGGTGGTGGATTGTTTGGCTGCTGACCATAATAATTAGCCTGTTATGGACGTTGGCCTTGACAGTTCATCTGAGTCGGTTTATATGGAGTGGTTGCGTACAACCTGGGTTGGGGCATGTATGCCAATTCCGGGTAGAATTCATTATTTAGCCCTCTAGAAGGCAGAGGTGGTCGAAATTCCTGCGGCTTCCTACCCCGGTCAATATTGCTTAAAGCATAATGTGACCTGAAATTTTGGTTCTCGAGTTTGAGACACAAATGGAGTGCCTGAGGGAGATCCGCTGGTTCCCTCATTCCAAGGAGTCTCGGTAGATCTTCTTTGAGTCCGCGAACGAATGTGTCCAGGGCTTTATCCCTATACGTACGAGTCAATAGGTGCATGGCTTCTGTGCCGACCTCCATGCAGCCGAGTTTGTTTAGTATTAAGGATAAATGAGAGTATACCCGTTGGTAAAACTCTTGCATCTTGAGGTTACCCTGCACGAGAGAGGTCATTTGGTGCTCAAGAGTACCAAGATCGCGCTTGTCCGCGTAATGTAGCGTCAGGCATTTTGATATAGCCTGCCAGTCTAATGGAGTATTGTATGACTCCAGAACAACGTCGGCGTTGCCCACAATTTTGTTTCGAATGACATTCAGTATCCCATAATATTTGGGAGTTCCTCTTTGAGGCTCATATATTTGGAGGATCCTGTCCACACTTTTCCTCCAAGATGTGAATTCTCCTGGGTTTCCGGAGAATTCCCGAAGACATCTTACGACATCCGGGATTTTGTCGAGCTCGGAAACATTACCGGGTAGGTTTGTATCTATGGTAATGTCCGTGAAATTTGAAAAATTCGCGTTGGGATTAAGGGCGGCTTGAACTATGTTTCGCCCTTCAGTTCTAAAGATATTATTGACTATTCCTGTAACCACATTTGTAATTTCTTCCATCGAAAATGTGCTGGAAGGACGCGGAGCTGGCTGACCAGAAGGTGCAGCTGGTGGACGGGATGCGTTAAGCATTGGTGGACGAATGAGATTTTCCGGATTCATGTCTATCAATTGATTTTTAAATTTTCAACCTTTAAGTTTATTTATTATAATTAATTTGTTATATTAATAGTAGTAAGAATTCGTTTTATTACTGGCTTTGAAATCCTTAACTAATTGAAAATTAAAATTGTTAAAATCTTTCCTTTAAATTATTCACAAAAAGTGGTGAATTTAATTAATTTAATTTTTCGGCATTACTTCACTTTATCATATAAAATTCCGATTTGGATAAATAATTTCCTTTAATTTTTTCAGTGTAAAGCCTAATCAGTGGCTTGTTATTATTCCTAAATTTTTAATTCGCACTAAATCTAAGTTAATCCTTTTTTCCACAAATTAATATTTTATTTCGTTTATATATATAATATATTTTTTCTAATTTCACTTTTCAAAACAATTTCCTTTAGATATTTATTTACTTATTACATTTAATAAAGATTTTAAATTTTACACATTTTATTTAACACTTTCTTATTTCTATACTTAACTTACATTGCTAGCTTCTCCATTTTGGGGAAGGTCCTTCTGCGTACCGGCTGACGTCTTGGCGTCTCCTTTTCGTCCGTATGATTGGTCTACTGGGGGGCCGTTATACGCTCCTATACACTGGCCTCAGTTGCTGCTTTCGTTGGAGTGCTTTTATTTTCCCGCGCGATTTCCACGGTTTTTCTTTCAAGTATTTACGGTACGGATTTTTAAGGATGCGCACTTTTCAACCCGCGAACAACTAGGCCCCACGTTGGGCGCCAGTTAACGATTTTCTTTTGTTAGAAAAAAACCGTTTTGTTGGTCAAACGACCAATCTGCTTGAGCTTTATTAAAAGACTGAATTATTACAAACATTTCACTTACTGGCTAATTGCTTAGCCTAATTAACTGCACCGGCCAGTTGTTTGTTGTTGTCGCAAATTCCCTGAGTTTGCGAACTTCGGCTGCGCGTGTTGGTTTGGCTTCCG
Source organism: Rhagoletis pomonella (assembly GCF_013731165.1). NCBI lineage: Eukaryota > Metazoa > Arthropoda > Insecta > Diptera > Tephritidae > Rhagoletis > Rhagoletis pomonella. Next base: position 1,316,981 of record NW_023458563.1, on the reverse strand, counting down.
CTCCCACAATAATACGTTCTTCTGCTGACTGCGCGTCTGCATTTTGTTGGGAATTATTGTGCAATAGGAGTTGCACTTCCGCTGTGCTAAACTTATTATTGCTGATTGCTAATTTAATAAGCTTAGCGAATGTTAACATTTGTCATGTTAACAAACATTATCCAGTTAGTGAATAAAATTTATGATAAAATTAAATGCGCGTAAATCATGTTAATGGTGCATTTAAAATGCCACACTCAACCAGGGGGTTGTTGGCTGGCTGGGCTTTCTTTCGCTTTGCTCTGCGAGTTGACGTGCAAGGGTGACTTTTCACAGCGACTATATGCAAAGCAAAAATAAGAGTGATTTAGTTATGATCTATGGTCTGTATTCAAGCGCATTAGTTTGATTGTACTTCATGATTTAAAATTGCGATTCGTTTGAAAATGGTTAAGAATTCAGACATGTGTAAAGCACGCTGATGGCACGTAAGGCTATTGTCCAACAACTATGTATGTTTAAGATCGCCAAAAATTTTGTGTTTTTCATGGGCGTATGAGAGTTCGACAGATTAACTTCCAACACTACAAGGCGGTATTGACGCCGTGTCTGAATATTAGCAGCATCCCGGGACTTCAAGTTCATGTTGATGACGGCGAAAGACGCAGGTAAACCTAGGGCTTGCGTGCCGCTCAAAAACGAGATAAAAGTTTATATTTTATATAAATAATTTCATCTTAAACTATGATTTAAACATTTGTATTAAGAAAAATGTTCGGACACTCACCAGCAGATGGTTTTCCCACTAAGGGAAAGTTCTCACATTTTCGACTGGAGGGCTCTCAACTACTACTCGTTTTCGGAGCAAAGTTACAATCAATATACTATCGTCAGCAGAGGCGTCCTTGAGAGCTCATGCCCAATGACATTCTTTAAGGACAGATAAAAGGTACTCTGGTAGGGAGTGTACATAGACACGTCACTAAAATTTCACTTTGGTCCTCATAATCCACGCGACCCAGTCCAAGGCGAAGCCACCGAGTTGAAAACAGAGAACTGCCCACAGCGTTGGGCGACCTACTAGATAAGAGCCACCTTGCTTGGAAAAAAACTCTTTCAAGCCTTTTAATACTATGTCTCCATTGTGAGATTTACCTATCAAGATTTAATAAATCCAGTTGCTAAATCACAACCGTCTCCATTGCTACAACGAGATATGTTTGACGTTCACATTTTTAAATATTTGACGTTTTCTTATGTCTGATTTCATGAATACAGTTGCGGACACTGAAATACAGACAGATAAAAGGAAGGTGCCAGCAGCGGAGTTCCATTATGTGAATTCTTTATTATTATTCGTGGTAAATACGTATAATATATAGTTTGGAAAATGTAACAAATGGTACAATATTCGGAATCATTTTCTCGAATTTAAGAAAAATTATCAAAACAATAAAGAATATCTTTAATATTTTTATTGAGCTTTGTACCACGATTGTTTATTAGGAAAAATTGAAAAAGCAACAAAGTCTAAGCGGTAGAAGTTATAGCAGCTTTTTCGGAGATCACCACATCTCCTCATCAGACTTCTTTTTTTCCAGAATTCAGCAGGGATCGAACCTGCGTAATCGATGTTCAAAGTCAGAAGCGTTAACCACTGACCTATGTACATCCCGTAAACTCTTGTTGCTCCCTGCTGAAGTCTGAAAAAAAAGAAGTCTGATGAGGAGATGTGGTGATCTCCGAAATAGCTGCTATAACTTCTACCGCTTAGACTTTGATGCTTTTTCAATTTTTCCTAATAAACAATCGTGGTACAAAGCTCAATAAAAATATTAAAAATAAAATATTGGCTGCGTTTCTTTATACATTCCGGATAATCCCATTTCACAGCCGGAATAAAAATAATGCGTTTTAAATATACGTCAACATATCATCAGGAACGTTCTAAAGAATAAATAAACAAAAAAGTTTATTCCAAATGTTCAGAATGAATAAAGAAATGCAGCCATTAATAAGCCGCAATAACATTGACAATAAAGAATATCATTTGCGCAAAGAAAAATTTGTAAAGAGCTGTTGGGGAAATAATTCGTCTTTTTCATAAGAGGATACCGAAAATCCTTTGGCATATCATGAAGACCCTGCTAGCAAATATGCTTGTGTCGAATTGAGTTCTAGAGGTTGCTTGGGGCAGTGTTATCAAAGCAGAACCATTGCCGAATTTAATAAATTTCATGTCGCAGCGCGTAAACGATTTTTAGAAAGCGAAGAAGACTCTGCATGATATTATCATAAAACATATTTTCTGAATTTTTTAGTCCTTAAAATAATATCTTCTTAATTTACTACAACCAAAGTTATGTAAATATTAATAATTTTCCTTTAAAACTAACCAAAATATAAAAAACAAGAAAATGCATGTTTCTTTTAATTGGCTGTCCGCAACTGTATATTGAAAATACAAACGTCATTTGACTTATGGC
>NW_023458563.1:1310543-1314416 GCF_013731165.1 Rhagoletis pomonella | reverse complement strand
ACTTTTCAAAACAATTTCTTTTAGATATTTATTTACTTATTAGATTTAATAAAGATTTTAAATTTTACACATTTTATTTAACACTTTCTTATTTCTAAACTTAACTTACATTGCTAGCTTCTCCATTTTGGGGAAGGTCTTTCTGCGTACCGGCTGACGTCTTGGCGTCTCCTTTTTGTCCGTATGATTGGTCTACTGGGGGGCCGTTATATGCTCCTATACACTGGCCTCAGTTGCTGCTTTCGTTGGAGTGCTTTTATTTTCCCGCGCGATTTCCACGGTTTTCCTTTCAAGTATTTACGTTACGGATTTTTAAGGATGTGCACTTTTCAACCCGCGAACAACTGGGCCCCACGTTCGGCGCCAGTTAACGATTTTCTTTTGTTAGAAAATAAAAACAAACGTTTTGTTGGTCAAACGACCAATCTGCTTGAGCTTTATTAAAGGACTAAATTATTACAAACATTTCACTTACTGGCTAACTTAATTGCTTAGCCTAATTAACTGCACCGGCCTGTTGTTTGTTGTTGTCGCAAATTCCCTGAGTTTGCGAACTTCGGCTGCGCCTGTTGGTTTGGCTTCCGCTCCCACAATAATACGTTCTTCTGCTGACTGCGCGTCTGCATTTTGTTGGGAATTATTGTGCAATAGGAGTTGCACTTCCGCTGTGCTAAACTTATTATTGCTGATTGCTAATTTAATAAGCTTAGCGAATGTTAACATTTGTCATGTTAACATGCATTTTCATTAGACTCCAAAACTATTGGGGCATTTTCGTAGACGAAATAAAGTCGACTCTTAAGTTAAAGTTTGTCAGCACCAAATAAGAAGAAAGTTAGTATGTACATACATATATGTAATATTATGTGCATGTCCAAGAACGTTATCAATAAATGATTTTGGAGTATGTGTATGGGGTACATATGTATATATGTATGTAAGTACATATGTACATACATACATTCAGATGCGATCAACTAATTAGCAACGAAATTTAATATGATATTGTTGCAAATTATGTTTATTTATTTTTAATGATTTTCATTTAAAATATAATTCAATCTGTAACAAAAACCACAATAATAAAAGTTTAAAAGCTTGCACAAATGGCAAAAAAACGAATTAAACTTCAAGAAATGGTCATCCAAATTTTTAATTAGAATATTTAAAAAAATTTCGGGTATGCACTATTGTAGTCCATTCAATTATAGTATAAGAAAGTGCAAGTTTCAAGTTGTTAAAAATTACCGTTGATTTTTTAGATTTTTTTTGTTGGGGTGTTGCTGTTTTTTCCCATACAAAAAAAAAATTTGTTCATGTGTTATATGGAAGAAAACGCGAACAACCCTCCACAAAAAAAAATCTAAAAAATCAACGGTAATTTTTAACGACTAGAAACTTGGACATTGTTATACTATAATTGAATGGACTACAATACTGCATACCCGAAAATTTTCTAAATATTCTAATTAAAAATTTTTAAATTTTTATAACAATTTTTTGAAGTTTGATTTATTATTTCGAAATTTGTGCAAGCTTTTAAACTTTTATTATTGTGGTTTCTGTTATAGATTGAACTATATTTTAAAGGAAATTATTAAAAATAAATAAATAAACATAATTTGCAAACAATATCATTTTGAATTTCGTTGCTAATTAGTTGATCGCATCTGTATGTACTACAAGCATCCATATGCGCATTCCTGGGAAATGGATATGCATTTGACTCCAGAACTATTATTTACAAATAATATCTACGAGTATTGCAGTAAAAGTCAAAAACAACTTTGAAGTTAACAAGTGCATTGCTTTGTAAATTTTTTTTGTTAATGCGTCCATCTTTAAAATGAGTATGTGAAAAAACCAAGTTTATCATTTTTTTTAACTAACATGCATTTTTACTATTTACATAATATAATACTCGTACAAGAAGCGAACTTGAACAGATGCTTTTTAAGTTTTTAGCAACATTAACTACTGAATAAATTATATTTAACAAATGGTCATGCAGAAATGCAAGTCAGCAATTTTAACTAATATAAAAGTACATTTAATATAATTTAACTATATTACTTTATTTAATTTTATAAAAAAAAATATACATGAATACGTTTCTGCATTCACATGCAACCTAGCAACACATAGCCAGACACTTGCAACAAATATAACATTATCATAACAGACATTTACATTTTTCTCTGTTAACTCTTCTTGAAATGTTGATCGCGCTGTGGGGATATTCCATAGATTTATTTTTCAGCCAAACAATTTTACGTTCCAAAAATTTGCACCTTCTCTATCTATCTAAGTTCTCTGATAACGATTCATTTTACTGTACATACATACATATCGTCATTAGATACGACGCGAGCTCAAAAGCTGACAGCGAAAAAAGACGCGTAAAAAAAATTCGGCGAAGAAGAACTCTAAACATAGGCGAGGGCAAAGAAAGACGCGTTGACCTCTTTGATGGGGAAGAAAGACGAAGAAGACTTATTTTCGCGGTCAACTATGTTTGCGAGTATACGAATTCCCCAAAGAGTTTTTCCGGAATGATGTTGAATCCATGTTTACGCGTCTTTTTTCGCCGTCAAAGAACCCGAGCGTCCTTTCGTGTCAAGTGACTATATTATTTTTATTACATCGGGAATACCCGCGTTGCGACCTAAGAAGATATATTGTGTTAAATCCTAATTGTAATCGCTCCAATATCAGGCTATTTAAAAAGCTCTGCACTTTGGATGATGCCATGTTCCAAATTTTAGATGGAGAAGACAATCCTTCCCCAAGGTGCATCAATCTCCTATTCATGCTTCGTGGACATTCACGTATAATATACTCAGGGTTTTCCTTCACCGACCCACAAAACCTATAGTCAGTCTCTACAGAAGGACCCTTTAATTCAATCAGTACGTTAACTTGCAGTGTGCTATCAGGTAGCCAGTAAGAGTTTAAAGGTCAAGATATCTTTCGGAGTTCCTCCTGAAAAGTTATGAATCTCTTTGAATGTCTTATTCGCTTCGACTTCCGCCAGTCTGCAGCAATTCCCAACTAGCTCCTAAGTAGGTCTACGGTGTATCCTTTAGATGTACCGCAAAAAGGCTCGGAACTATGTAAACGCATTTGGGCTACACTCTTTGCAAGATAGTCAGCCCTTTCGTTGCTTCAAACCCATCATGTTCCTGAACGTTCCACAGCGGTACGCTATTGAGGGCTCCCAGGTGGTTCAAGAGTTCGCAAGCCTTGATGCCGTTTTAAAAGACTCTAAGGCTTCTAACGCTGCCTGAATATCTGACATAATATTTATTCTGGCCACATTTGCCTTCTACGATAAAATTCGCGAACACAGACTTCGATTGCGAAGACCTTCGCCCAGAATATGGTTGGGTACAAGCCCATTGGCAAACTTTCCTGGAATCTTTGTCCAAGTATGCCATAAAGTATATATGGATGTTCGTATTGTATATTGGCAATAATAAGGGCATACGTTTGTACTGAGGAATCATGTTTGCGGCCGCCATTATACGAACGCACCGATGAAATATTCATGTAAAAAAAAATTGCTAAAATGTTTAGAGATACATATTTTCTATTTTTCTCAAATAACTATTACTCGTAGTCCCGAAACCTACCAAAATCCAATCAAGCCTACCAACCTACCAAATGGAAAAAACCTACCAGTTTTGGTACGAAAAGCCCATGTTTGGCAACACTGATTGCGAAATCAAAGCAAGACAGTCTAGTACGGTTTTTGTGTATGCATTGTGTACGTTAGTGCCGTTTTTGTGTATGTTTGGTGTACATGTTTATTTATGAACCAATGCGTTCCTTTCCTTTTGTACGTGTTTATTGATATATCTGTACTGTAGTGTT
>NW_023458563.1:1308396-1310443 GCF_013731165.1 Rhagoletis pomonella | reverse complement strand
AACTCCTATACCCCAATTCCCTGGACAAATTTTACACATCGACATTTACATGACCGACCGAAATATAGTCCTAACAGCAATAGATAAATTTTCGAAATATGCTCAAACCAAAATACTTAAATCAAGAGCAGTAGAACACGTTAAGGAACCTCTCCGTGAATTACTTTTTCAATTTGGCGTACCCGAATCAGTCGTAATAGATAACAAAACATCCCTAAACTCAGCTTCCATAAGATTTTTAATAGAGGATACTTTAAACATAAAAATTTTCAGAACACCGCCTTATTCAAGTTCCGTCAACGGTCAGGTAGAGCGATTCCACTCGACCCTCACAGAAATAATGCGCTGCTTAAAAGCAGAACGCATCTTCACTTCATTCGCCGAACTTCTCGACAACTCTGTCTACGAATATAATTATACAATTCACTCAACAACAAAAAAGAAACCAATAGAGGTATTTTTCGGGAGAAGAGTCTCCACTGACCCAAGACAATTCGAAAGAGCAAGGGAAGAAAATATCTCTGAGTTAAGAAATAAGCAGCTAAAAGATCTTTCTTATCATAATAAAACCCGGCATCCCATAAAAATTTATCACCCAGGAGAAGCCGTATATGTGAAAATCAATAAAAGAATAGGTACGAAAATTTCCCCTAAATTTAAAAAAGAAATAGTAAAGGAAGACAGAAATTCAACCATTTTAACGGAAACAGGAAGAGTAGTCCATAAAAGTAATATTAGAAATTAAAATTTACCCTTTCATTTTCAGATTCCTGTTGATTTACTCTGCCACTGCGACAGTAGACATTTACGACTATACAAACCCGCAGCTTGTGACAATAAATGACGGAATAGCTAAAATTCAGAACGGAGCCTTCAGACTTATACATATAATCGACCTTAGCAAATACGAACAATTTCTGACGGACATGTACAGATTCATCTCCACCGACATACCTAAAGACAATATCCTTTTCCCTATCGTAAAACACGAATTAACCCACTCACTGCAAATTTTAGATACTATAAAACCAATCGGGAAAAGACAAAAAAGAGAGAGGGAAAGGAAGCCCCGATCACGAAGATCTGGAGGTCATAACAAACAACCTTAACCAAATGAATAATAATAATAATAAACATTACATTAACATTAGAAAAGACACATACGTAGAAAATGAAACAATTATTCATTTGCAAAATAGAATAAGGCTAATTAAAGAAGAATTAACTAATATTAAATATGCCATACAAAGGGCAAAAAAAGATATTTTGAATACATTATTATTAAATAAGGATGAAATTGAAATTGCTTTAGAAAAACTGGAAAACGATGAAATACCATTTAAAAATGCGGAAGAAGCATTAGAAATATCAAATATAAATGTTATTAGCAAAAATATGACAATATTTTACTTGGTAAAGATACCACTAACAATTAAAGAAAATTTTAAAAAAATTATTGTAAGACCAGTTGTTAAACAAAATAGAACTATAATTAATGTCGAATTTGAAAAAATATTAAAAGGAACAAAAGAAACTTATGGAATAAAGAATTTTTGCGATAGCTATAAGAAAATTGAGATTTGTAAACAAACTCAGTTAGTTAATATAAGTAATAGTAGTTGTTTACCTAGAATAATTAATAGTTTAAATTCAACTTGCACCATAAGTAACGGCCACCACATTCAACAAATTGAAGAAATAAAAACTGGTATTCTACTACTCAATGGCTTCCAAGGACAAATAGACGCTAACGGTATACAAAAAAATGTGTCAGGGACACAACTTATCAATTTTCATAACTCCACCCTAAAAATAAATAATCAACCTTACATCAACTATGATCTGATTCCATCGCCCGCTATCCCCGCAGTCTTGCAACCTGCGCGAATCGAAAAAACTCGTATTGAACTACTTTCTCTCGAAGCTTTAAAAGAATTTCATATAAACTATACGGAGAATAAATCTTCTCAAGACAGCAAAAATATCCAATAGCTCACTTACTCTCGGAGCAGTTGCAACTACCATTGTAGTCATAATAATTTTTTGC
>NW_023458563.1:1303479-1308296 GCF_013731165.1 Rhagoletis pomonella | reverse complement strand
AAAAAAATGCAGAAAAAGAGGTTTTTTCTTAATAGCGGTCGGCCCTCGACAGGCAATGGCAAACCTCCGAGTATATTTCTGCCATGAAAAACAGCTTCTCATAAAAATACACTCGCCATTCGGAGTCGGCGTAAAACTGTAGGTCCCTCCCCTTTGTGTGACAACATCAAGGGGACCGCCACAAATTGGAGGAAAAGCACATATGTGTATGCGCTAAACTATTATTATTATTTTATATGAATTTTACTTCTTTACTACTGAAACATGTATATGTTTAAATTCGGTTGGAATTTTGTGGGATAAATTTTCAAGATGTGGGTAATTGAGGGATTTTTTCCCCATTTCCGTGGGATATTTAACAGAGAATGTCTGGCCTCACTGGCTGGGCCTTCAGATGTGCAAGAAGCTTTCAGCTTTTGAAAAGGGTTGCCAGCTGCTTCTAAAATCATAGCCCATGTAAACGGGCTTGATCTAAAGATCTTCAAGAAAGAATGTCTTATTTATTTGAAAAGTGTTGCCGCCTAATAAATTTTTATTTTTAGGGAGACCATCAGATTTACACCGTACTGTCACGTTTCCAAATGAGATGTCAGACGAAAAATATTGACCTACAGACCTGTTTTGGTTTTTTAAAGGGTTGCCGTCTAATTGAAAATGCATTGTTTAAATATGGGTCAGTAAAATGTTGCAATATGAGCATCAGGCGAAAAGAGTTTGAGACTTAATTAATATGTTGGTGTTTTTAATAGAGTTACCACTTATTAAACAAATTTATAACTATGAATGGTAAGTAAAGTATTATGGACATTCGATATTGCTATCAAACGAAAGCTGGTTAAGAGGGCTTTTGTGTACTTTTATGCCAATTTTCGATCGTTGTAATATAGTTTCTAATTTATTGATTGAAATATTCTAGTTAATTAAAATGTTACAAAGTCGGCTTCAAACAAAAAGATTTTAAACTAAATTAATATGATCGTGTTTTCAATATACATATGTAGTAGCATCTGCGATATTTATTTAAAAAGTTTATAACTATGAACGGTAAGTAATTTATTATTGATACCCAATTATATATCAAACGAAAAGAAAAAGAAGTGATGTTTTACAAAAATATATTTGTTCGAGGGTTGCCACTTAGTTGAAAATTTATTGAACGTGAAGGATAATTGATAATTAAATACTTATTTATATTACGATATATACAAGTTTTTGGAAAAATATAAAATAAACATACATTTGCGATCAGCTAATTAAGCCATCAAGCTTTTTAGCAATTTTGGTTATTTTTCTTTTGTATATTTAATGTTTATTATTTTTCCATAAAACTCTAGGTCATTATATAACAAACACCGTATAAATCCACATTTCAAACCATGTGCAAAAATTAAAAAAAAAAAAATGCAGTTACTACATAAGTATATTAAAAACACGATTATATTAATTTAGTTTAAAATCTTTTCGCTTAAAGCCCACTTTCTAACATTTTAATTAAGTAGAATATTTCAATCAATAAATTAGAAACTATATTAAAACCATCGAAAATTCTCATACAATTACACAATAGCCCTCTTAACCAGCTTTCGTTTGACAGGAATATCGAATGTCCTTAATACATTTCTTACCATTCATAGTTATAAATTTTTTTAATAAGTGGTAACTCTATTAAAAACACCAACATATTAATTTAGTCTCAAACTCCTTTCGCTTGATGCCCATATTGAGACATTTTACTGACTATCATATTTAAACTACCTTTTTAATTAGGCGGCAACCCTTTAAAAAATCAAAACAGGCCTGTATGTCAATATTTTTCATCTGACATCTTATTTGGAAACGCGACAGTACGGTGTAAATCTGATGCTCTCCCCAAAAATAAAAATTAATTAGGCGGCACCACTTTTCAAAAACATAAGACGTTCTGTCTTGAAGATCTTTAGATCAAGCCCGTATACATGGCAACTTGTTTTTTTTTTTAAACCTTCTTGCACATCTACAGGCCAAGGCCTTTCATTTGGCACCTCTTCTGTTTTAATACAACGAACGGTGCAGATTTTATAATTTTAAAAAAGCTGGCAAACCTATTAAAAAGTCATGCCTTCTGGTACATACATCTAGAGGCTAAGCCCTTTAATTTGGCACCTCAGTGTTGAAAATCGAATAATCGGTGCAGATCTGATGCCGTAAACAAAAACTGCCTTCATATATAGTATATATACATATTGTTACGATTATCCTCGAAACCTTGAGGGATTTCCCAAATATACTCGGGCTCGTATCGCTGGATTGTTAAATAAATGCTAACAATGACCAAATTGTAGTACAATTAACTTTATTGTACAACAAACAATTTACAATACTTGCTAATACAGTAAAAACACTTTACAATACTTGTTAAAGCAATAACCACGCTTTACTACTTGTTAACAAAATTAAACTTATAGCTTGCTTATTCGCAACTCAATTCTCTGCTCAGTTTACTTGTAGCTTGCTGACTTGTAACTCGTAACTAACTCACCTCGCGGTGGCGGCGCCCTTATATACCTGCGCTGGCACTTATGGCAACTCTGGAACATTCTGAAGTTTATCGCTCATTCTCTTTCTCTCGCTGTTCGCAGTGTTCATTCAACTTGACGTTTCTCTTTGTGGAACATTCTACGTCATTCTTCGAACATTCTGCCTATTTCTCGTTGTTCGCTTTGTGTTGCCGCAGTATTCGCCACACTGCCCTCCACCTAAGTCTGATCGTCCCGATCAGACACACTTGCCGCTCCAACCGCTGCAAGTCTTTCCAAGTGGACCACTTTCATCTTGGTCCTCGGTCTCCCCATTGTCTGGATTTGATGCACTGCGTCCTTCAGCCGTTTGTCAATATTCAACGGATCTTTCCAGTCAAGTCCCTGCTTGGAGGTAAAGCTTTGCTTCTGCTGCGACATGTACAACCACAATGCGTTACTGGACATTGCTTCCGGCTTATCTCCGGGAGTGCACCATTTCACATGGTCGTGCTTCTGCCGGCCACTGGTGGTGACCAGACCATGTCTCTTCTCGTGGGCACCCTTTTCGCCAGATCTATGCCGCATCCTCTGTCCATGACACCCAGACTCCCGCCTTCGTGCTGCACTGCCTTTAGCACATCTTGCTACATCCGGATCCTTACGCTGAAGCTTCCGCCGTCGTTTCGTATCTCGCTCTTCCGCCGATGCTAACTTCATTGACTGGACATGTATAATCTCACCCTTGGCTTCCGGCTTAACTGCTCGCTTTTGCCGACCACCATTTTCAGGACACTTCAAACCGCGCCTACTGCTACCACAGCCGCTTCCATTTCCGGCCACCGGCGTATCACCATTGCAACGTGGTTCAGTGGCTTTCCTCCTGCCGGTAACACTGCCTGGCTCGCCATGACCACTTCCTTGTTGCGACCTCTTGTTCACTGAGCTGGCGGAACCGTCACGCTTTTCCTGTATCGGTGAACCACTTCCTTCTCCTGACGAAACCATTTCGTCTCCATCACTGTCAACCTCTTCCCAACTAACCATTTCCTTTTCTGGTGGAATCTTCGGCACTTCCTCTACGACCAACCGTCTGCTGAAGCACTGGTTGTCGTAACCAACCCTAAGTGGCACTTTCCTGTCGCCATAGGTTAGGATCATTCCCTGGAGGTCAATCTCCATGCCTTGCCCAAGTAGGAAATCCACGCCGATGATGACTTCATCCACAATGTCTGCGACAATAAACTTCGTGTACGAGGCCAACCCGTCGATTATTACCTCGCATAGTACTTCTCCTAACACTTGGGTTCGCTTACCAGTTGCAGTCTGCAGCTTTGCTCCAGGTAGTGGCTTCACATAAAAAGTAGTCACATCCGGTCGAATAATGGAATGTGACGCTCCAGTATCCACTGTCAGCACTCGCTCCTGCCCATTCACACATCCACCAATAGTGAGGTTGCTCGCATTCCGGCCAATTTGTGAGACGGAGATTATGGGCCCTTCAACTTCTGGAGCCAGCACGCGGCCCTTCCTGCTGGCACGTTTTAGTTTAACGACTGATTTGAGTTGGATTCGCCTCCCTCAGCCCTGCGTTTGCGTCCTGCTGAATGGTTGAGCCCACTGGAACTTGCGCTGCAATCGCGGGCGAAGTGGCCTGGTTTTCCGCAACTAAAGCATTTCCTAGCACCATCCTTTCTCTCGGTTGCACCAGGAGTATTCTTCCCTGCCATCGACTTGAGTGTTTTCAGGATCTCGTTCATCACGTCAGGTGTTTCCACTTCTACTCAATGGGCTTTGTAGGCTGGTCTACTTAGGAGCGCTGCCGTTTCACGTGTCTGAGCATACGAGACCGTTTCAGCAAATGTTGGCTTTGGATTTGCATACGTCTCGCGCTTGGTATACACGTCCCGCATTCCGTTGATGAACCTCTGGATTTTTACTCTTTCGAGGTGCTCACCAGATGCATATCCAATTGCCAAATGAGCCAACCTTTCAACCTCGGAGGCGAATTCTTGTAGAGTCTCGTTGGATTTCTGGCAGCGATTCTCCAGCTCCATCTGGTAAATCTGTCTCCTGTGCTCGCTACCATAACGTCTTTCCACTGCACCCATTAACGCATCGTAACTGTTCCTTTCACAATCAGGAATAGTCTGCAAGATTTCCGCTGCAGGTCCTTTTAATGCAACGAACAGTGCAGCGGATTTATCCTCCATGCTCCAGTGATTTGCTGTAGCTGTCTTCTCAAACTGGAGCTTAAAGACTTGGAAAGCAATCGTGCCGTCAAAGGATGGAGTCTTTACCTTGGGCGCGCTGGTCGAAGAA
>NW_023458563.1:1300851-1303379 GCF_013731165.1 Rhagoletis pomonella | reverse complement strand
TGCAACTACCATTGTAGTCATAATAATTTTTTGCAAATTTTGGAGAATTGGAGATAATAATATCTTCGAATCTGGATGCTAATCGGATGCCTCAAGCAAATGTAAACCTAAATAAAGTCAAAGATTTTTCTAACGATCAGCAAACTTACATAAATTTTAACAACTTGCCGTATTTCTGACAACGATCGAGGACGATCGTTTTTAAGAGGGGAAGTGTTAACATGACAAATGTTAACATTCGCTAAGCTTATTAAATTAGCAATCAGCAATAATTAGTCTGTTCCTTTGAACTTCGGACTAAAACCTGTGGAACTGTCAAACTACAATTTTACTCTCCCAAATGAGAGTAAAAGGAGAACAGATGCAGAAGTGCATAGGAACGCAAAAAGCACTATTTCCTGTAAAAACGTCAGTCGGTTTGTTTACATGTCATTTGTACAACACTGATTTAGCTGAAATATCACTAAATAATTATTAAAATCTATACATATTCAAACATTTCGTTGTTTACTTCCATTTTTTTTACAAATATAAGGTACTTTGCCTTCACCGCTGTTAGTTTTTGCTTGCACATGCAAATCAGCTGACCGTTTGACACTTTTCATGAACTTACAGGAAAAGAAACTCCGGACTAAAGGCTCCGTTATGCATACTTGGCATGGCTTGAGAGCTGTCACATAAGAAATCTGTTAAATGTGCTTCGCGTGTAATCGGTTATCGAACGCACAGCATTACATACGTAGAAGTCTGTTGGTTTTTGATTTCTACGTAAAAATGGTATAGCAGTGCATGCAATGCCAAGTATGCATAACAGAGCCTTAAATCCTGTAACTTCTGACTAGGAACAGTTGCTCAGTTACTCTCTCAAATGTGTTCCCACTTACAGGTTTTATGTCAATAGGAACGACTTCCTGTAAGTTCTGACTAAATCCTGTAAACCGGACTGCTATTGGAACAGACTAAATAAGTTTAGCACAGCGGAAGTGCAACTCCTATTGCACAATAATTCCCAACAAAATGCAGACGGGCAGTCAGCAGAAGAACGTATTATTGTGGGAGCGGAAGCCAAACCAACACGCGCAGCCGAAGTTCGCAAACTCAGGGAACTTGCGACAACAACAAACAACAGGCCGGTGCAGTTAATTAGGCTAAGCAATTAAGTTAGCCAGTAAGTGAAATGTTTGTAATAATTTAGTCTTTTAATAAAGCTCAAGCAGATTGGTCGTTTGACCAACAAAACGGTTTTTTTTTATTTTCTAACAAAAGAAAATCGTTAACTTGCATTTCCCACGCTTACATATATCTATATGTACATGCTACATTAATTGACAACGTGTTTACATGCATATTTAAGTACATACATACATATGTGCATATTGCTGCTTAAATACTACGCACATATATACATACAGAATTACACGTATACTCAAATACAACAATAACTATTTCATTAATAAACGCATTCGCATATTTCTCAAGGCCAAGTAAATTCATTCAGAAAAACAGCCGCAGCACATCTCCCCGCAAATTCATCACCATCAAGCGCAACTTCATCAATCCGACACAAAAATTCTAAAATGTAAAATTGAAGAAATCTCGGCCAGCCAAGTGAAAAGTGGCAATTATTTCTCTATATCCAGTAAAATAAGTTATCTCGAATTTTGGTAATTTTTGGTAGTTTTTGACAAAACACTCAATTTCTCTATTCCCTTCCAATATTTCAACCACTAACTAGTATTTTAAGGTGTAATTTTAATAAACATTAAATAAAAGTGTACGTTTTGTGCAGGAAAATACATTAATTTTTTTTAATAAAATCAAAACTTCTAAAATCACAAACATATGTGGTTTTATCGGAAGTTCACAAATGTAACGTGGCAACTTAGCTCGTTTTCACATTTTTCGGTCCGAAATTGTAAAATTTTTGTCCATGACGCGACACGATTTTTGTACAGTTGGGTCAATGTGCCTTGAACACCATTTGTATAAATGAAAACAAATTATTTCATTTATTTTTTAATTTTAAAAATTTTTATACTTCAAAGCGTTTATAAAAATATATTTACATATATGCACGGACGATTTTTAATATTTTTCATCCGTAAGCAAATCTTCTGTACCATAAAAGATTCAAACACATCAAAGTACAAGCAATGCAATGTTCAAGCTAGTGGTACTCCACTGTACATGTGTATATGAATGTATGCATGGATGCGTGTAAAAAATGTCAATTCCAGTTTGCTTTTAACCGATTTTAGCGGACATAGTTTTTTTGGTTTCAGCTGGTTGCAACTGTTAATGAAGCACAATTTTTATGTTTAATCTTTATGAAAGTTACATGTATCGTCAAGAACATGGTTACATGCAGAATTTTAAATTAATTAATATTATTCTCCATATAAAATGTACGAGTATGGGTTTATTAAATGTAGACTTATGCGAAAACCTAAATATTTCGTCAACCAAGGGTTAATTTTGGTGGCGTCGTGGCAATTCGCAGAAATTTAATAATTTGTCTGTGGATGGAG
>NW_023458563.1:1300079-1300841 GCF_013731165.1 Rhagoletis pomonella | reverse complement strand
TTGTCCTTCGGGTGAACACCAGAGCCTTAGTTCCATGAAAGGAGTTTCCACATGTTAGAAAATCGAATTCAAAATTTCTCTGCCGCAGAGGGTTGCGTTAAATATTTAACACCACGTCATAAAACCTGTATCGTTCGTTCGATTTTTAAAAATGAGGCCTCACATGAAAGGCCTTGTCCTTCTGGTTTACAACATAGCTTTAGTTCCATGAAAGGAGTTGCCACATGTTAGCAAATCGAATTCAAAATTTCTCTGCCGCAGAGGGTTGCGTTAAATATTTAACACCACGTCATAAAATCTGTATCGTTCGTTCGATTTTTAAATATGAGGTGTCACATGAAAGGCCTTGTCCTTCTGGTTTACAACATAGCTTTAGTTCCAAGAAAGGAGTTGCCACATGTTAGCAAATCGAATTCAAAATTTCTCTGCCGCAGAGGGTTGCGTTAAATATTTAACATAAGTCATCTGTATCGTTCGTACGATTTTCAAAACTGAGGCGTCACATGAAAGGGTTTGACCTGCAGATGTGCAGTATGGTTTTAAACGGTTTCCATATATACGAAAATCAGATTCAAATTATTTATTAAGTAAAACGAATTATCCAAATATGGGTATCAAAAGAAATGGTTTTGAATAAGTTGTATTTTCTAGCTAAATGTAGGTAAAGTAAAATTTAGTTATATTATACAAAAGTCTTACGCTTAAAATACTATACAGTACAGAAAGAGCTTACAGAAACACAATTAAAATATTTTTGAGGTG
>NW_023458563.1:1292149-1299979 GCF_013731165.1 Rhagoletis pomonella | reverse complement strand
AAATCTAATAAGTAAATAAATATCTAAAAGAAATTGTTTTGAAAAGTCAAATTAGAAAAAATATATTGTGAAACTTAAACGAAAGAAAATATTAATTTGTGGAAAAAAGGATTAACTTAGATTTAGTGCGAATTAAAACTTTAGGAATAACACTATGTAACAAGGTTTTTGTCCCTGGGTAGTAATTGTTATTTCCTAGTCAGTTAGGTCCCAAAAGTATAGAAAATAGCTATTGTCGCAAGATAACTTTGCTTTTGTGACCATGGCAGCGCTTATCTGCGTTTATTTTTATGCTTGTTTGTTGAAAACTGATACACGAGCGCATACAACTTGTTTTCTCTACATTTGTGTGTGTTAAAACTAGTGTTGGGCAGTATCGATTCCAAAAGTACTCAGTACTCGATGCTGAAAAGTACACTCAGAAAAAAGTCAGCCAAATATATTTATCTCAACACATGATTTGGTAACTATAACCAAACAGTGTAACTATAACCAAATCATGTGTTGATATAAACATATTTGGTTGACGTAACTAAACTCTTTTCTCAGTGTATCGACAGTACCCGATGTGTAAAAGTATCGATACCAAAGTAGTAAATACACAAAAGTACTCGATACTGCCCAACACTAGTTAAAACAACAAAGTCGTCGCAATAAATTTTGCAACATTTTTGTGATTTATTGAGAGTTGTTTCTTATTTTATTACAGATAAACTCGTTCAAACATGGCTTCACGAGGCTGCAAGTATCCTGCAACTTCAAGTATCTTCCAACTTCTTCATCAGCGAAGATGGGCTCTGCTTCTGCCACGACGTGACCGGTCTGTTCGAGGAAATCGGAATTGATTTCGAACCAAAAGAGTGGCGCCTCTTCATTGACAGCTCATGCAAGAGTCTCAAAGCCGTATTGCTTCACAATGGCAACAAGTATCCGTCTCTTCCTCTGGCGCATTCAGTATCTCTCAAAGAGAACTACGACAATGTCAAGAAAGTGCTGAACGCATTGAAGTATGAGCAATATGGCTGGGAAGTGATCGGAGATTTCAAAATAGTGACATTCTTAATGGGCCTGCAAGGCGGTTACACCAAGTTTCCTTGCTTTCTATGCCTGTGGGACAGCATAAACGACAGTGCGCACTACAGTAAGCGTGAATGGCCACAACGAACTGAATTCACAGTGGGGAGGAACAACGTCAAGTGGGAGCCCTTGGTGGACCCCCAGAAGGTACTGATGCCACCACTCCACATCAAACTGGGTCTTATAAAGCAATTCCTCAAAGCTCTCGACAAAAATTCTTCAGCGTTCAAGTACCTACAAGACTTGTTCCCTAAGCTCTCTGAGGCGAAAGTTACAGCCGGTATCTTCGTTGGACCACAAATAAAGAAAATCTTCGAGTCTGAGGAATTCCCCAAGAAGCTCACTCGTGTTGAGTTTTATGTCAGTGGTACAGGGATTCCTAGGCAATCACAAAGCCGCAAACTACGTGGAGCTGGTCGAAAGTCTGGTGGAGAACTACGGCAAAATGGGCTGCAGGATGTCTCTCAAACTCCATATTCTGGATGCACATCTTGACAAATTCAAGGAGAACATGGGAGCATATTCAGAGGAGCAAGGCGAGCGCTTCCATCAGGATATAATGGAATTTGAGCGGCGATACCAAGGACAATACAATGAGACCATGATGGGAGATTACATTTGGGGATTGATTAGAGAAAGTGACTCGCAGTTTAAACGCAAATGTCGAAAAACCACCCGCTTCTGATTTACTTTTATGTTTTTGGTTTTCTGAAGTTTTAATAAAATTTAGGTTTGATTTATATGTGCTGTTCTGTATGATTTTCTCTGTAGTGAAAGACTCAAACACGTTTTTCTCATAATTTTAGCATATTTTAATGAATCACATTGTCCTGGTCACAAAAGCAAAGTTTCCGAGGAATATTAGGTGGTTTCCATACTTTTAAGGCATAACAGACTAGGAAATAACAATTACATCCCAAGGACTGAGAAATTTTTTTTTTTTTGTTACTTAGTGTAATAAGCCACTGATTAGGCTTTACACTGAAAAAATTAAAGGAAATTATTTATCCAAATCGGAATTTTATATGATAAAGTGAAGTAATGCCGAGAAATTAAATTAATTAAATTCACCACTTTTTGTGAATAATTTAAAGGAAAGATTTTAACAATTTTAATTTTCAATTAGTTAAGGATTTCAAAGCCAGTAATAAAACGAATTTTTACTACTATTAATAAAACAAATTAATTATAATAAATAAACTTAAAGGTTGAAAATTTAAAAATCAATTGATCGACATGAATCCGGAAAATCTCATTCGTCCACGAATGCTTAACGCATCCCGTCCACCAGCTGCACCTACTGGTCAGCCAGCTCCGCGTCCTTATAGCACATTTTCGATGGAAGAAATTACAAATGTGGTTACAGGAATAGTCAACAATATCTTTAGAACTGAAGGGCGAAACATAGTTCAAGCCGCCCTTAATCCCAACGCGAATTTTTCAAATTTCACGGACATTACCATCGATACAAACCTAACCGGTAATGTTTCCGAGCTCGACAAAATCCCGGATGTCGTAAGATGTCTTCGGGAATTCTCCGGAAACCCAGGAGAATTCACATCTTGGAGAAAAAGTGTGGACAGAATCCTTCAAATATATGAGCCTCAAAGAGGAACTCCCAAATATTATGGGATACTTAATGTCATAAGAAATAAAATTGTGGGCAACGCCGACGTTGCTCTGGAGTCATGCAATACTCCATTAGACTGGCAGGCTATATCAAAATGCCTGACGCTACATTACGCGGACAAGCGCGATCTTGGTACTCTTGAGTACCAAATGACCTCTCTCGTGCAGGGTAACCTCACGATTCAAGAGTTTTACCAACGGGTATACTCTCATTTATCCTTAATACTAAACAAACTCGGCTGCATGGAGGTCGGCACAGAAGCCATGCACCTATTGACTCGTACGTATGGGGATAAAACCCTGGACACATTCGTTCGCGGACTCAAAGGAGATCTACCGAGACTCCTTGGAATGAGGGAACCAGCGGATCTCCCTCAGGCACTCCATTTGTGCCTCATACTCGAGAACCACAATTTCAGGTCACATTATGCTTTAAGCAATAGTGGCCAAGGTAGGAAGCCGCAGGAATTTCGACCACCTCTGCCTCTTAGAGGGCTAGATAATGAATTCTACCCAGAATTGGCATACATGCCCCAACCCACGTTGTACGCAACCACTCCATATAAACCGACTCAGATGAACTGTCAAGGCCAACGTCCACAACAGGCTAAAGGGCTAACTATAATATGAATAAGCAAGCGTATGCAAACGTGCGAATACACATAAATCCTATTCTGAAACTATAATGTGCTTAACATCAAGTTTCGTCAAGTTTCGCCAAACGTCATTTGCTTAAGGAAAGAGCGATACTGATCGCACCTTCCGTACGGAATCAGCTGTTTGTCTTCGTACGTATGTATGCACTACACAGCTGCGAGAATGCATTTGCTTTTGGAGTCGTTCTCTTTACTCTCAATCATGAACAAGGTTTGCAAACGATATCAGCAAGAGAATGCGATTTAGTGGGAGTATAATATTTGGCGAATGGAATGCTCAATACCATTGTTGTAACGGAGTATCTGTTATTTTCTTTCCTATGCTCTCTGTTTCGCATTTTTAACTTCAAATAAACGAATATTTGAGAGTACTACATGTCAAGCATAGCCGTTTTTACTGAAGTGCTGTTAATCAGACGCAATAGCGGCATCGTGCTGTAGGTCTTTTGTGGGTAATAAATATTAAAATAATAATAATAAAGAAATTTTTGACATTATGGCAAATACAAATGAGGTAAGTTTTCATTAATGTATATACGTATTTACAAGTTTCATTTTATTTTTAATATCTGTACTTAAATATACTTAACAGTCAACTGATGAAGGCTCTTTTGTTAATTACAATGCTATGGTGAAAAGAAAACTGCAAAATGGAACTTATAAAATTGACACCAAACGGGGAAGAAGCAAAGTATGGAATATCTTTGGAACCATTAAAAATGAAGAAAATGAGGCACTTCCAAATTTAGTTTCGTGCAGAAGCTGTTTTAATGTTTATAAATATAACAACAGGAGTACTTCGAATTTAATTAAACATAAATGCTACATTTTAGATAGCTCTTTACAAGCGTCAGTTGATAAACTGCAAGTTGATTCAGAATCCAAAAAGAAGATGGTAGGCATTTGTACTCTATGGTGCGCGGTGAACAGTAGACCTTATAGAATCGTTGAGGATAGTTGGCTTAAGGAATTAATAGAGTTTTGTATAACTATTGGAGCAAAATTTGGTTCCAGTGTTGATGTCGATAATTTACTACCACACCCGACAACTATATCTAGAAATATTACTAGAGTATATCAAATTTATTTTGAAAAAACTAATCTGGAAATGAGTTCGATACGAGATGTTGGTTTTGGAATTACATCCGATCTTTGGACTGAAAATTTCTTAAAAAAAACATATATAGCTGTTACAATCCACTTCGTCAAGGACGGTAATTTGGTGAAACGTCTGCTAGGACTTAAATCTATGGAAGCAGAAAAATGTACACGTAAGTATTATATGTACCTCTACTGATTACATTTTAGCTGTAAAATATTCCTAGATTTTGAATTCTAAAGCGCTTTTTACATACGACTTTCCTCGCTTTGCTGGATAGTTCGTTCTTTAACAGCAAAGAGTTGGAGTAGAAGGTGTGCTACAATGAATACTTATAAATACTTATGTATTTAATATTTTTAGATGAAAACATATTGCGGAAAGTAAAGACACTGCTAGAAGAATTCAACTGCGAGCTATCCACCAACACGTTAGTTGTAACAGATAGAGGATCAAACATGCTAGCAGCTTTTCGGAACTACAACCACATAAAATGCATAAATCATTTGATTAACAATGTATTGCAAAAATCCATGCAAAGTATATATGAAATATCAGATTTATGCCGTTTGTGCTCCAAGCTCGTTAAATATATTAAAAAGTCGGGTAAGAACTCTTTCCTACCAACGACGCTAAAAAGTTATTCACCTACCCGTTGGAATACTTATTACTACTTATTTGAGTCCATTGAAAGTAACTGGATGGAGATTTTTAAAATTTTAGAAGAAAACAATCAAATACAGAGATTTGATAGTATAAATCGAAGTTATATTAAACTACTTCTTCCATTATTGAAATCTTTTGAAGAAGCTTCTAAGCAGTTAGAAAGTGATAAACATCCGACATTGCATTTATCAATTATTTATATACATAAGCTCAAAAAAACGTGTACAGTAAATTCAGCCGACCTAACAATTCTAAAGACATTTAAGGAAAGCTTAACTAACTATTTGGAATCAATAATTATGGATAATTTAAGCATTTATCATAAAATTGCGCTATTTTTGTTTCCACCTGCGAATGAACTATTGCAATTTAGTGAAGAAGAAAAAAACCAAATTAAAGATAATTGCAGGAACTTGATGTCAGAATATTTATCAAACGGGGATAATGAGGAAAATACAGCTCAAATAGAATCGCAAAGTAATGAGCTTTTTAGAGATTTCGTAAAATGTCAATCGAATTTTAATCCAACTCAACGCGTTAAAAGGGAGTTTGATCGATACCAGAGTTTGGACGTAGCTTTTGCAACTGATCTTAATGTTTTACAATGGTGGGAATTGCATAAGAATGAATTTCCGCTTCTTTACAAAGTGTCGTGCAAAATATTAGCAACTCCGGCAAGTAGTGCATCCTCTGAGAGAGTATTTTCCATAGCGCGCAATTTACTTTCAGAAAAAAGAACACTTCTTTCTTTCGATAAAGAATCTGTCAATGAAATAATGTTTTTAAATATTAATGTTGCAGAAAATGATTGGAAAAATAATATTTTAGATTTAACGTAATATGTAATATGTACATGTACAAACACCCACCAGAATAAGTCTCCGTACAGTGTTTTTTTTAATATTTGCAATGTTTTTCGTAATAAATTTTTTTTCGTTAATTTATAATAGAAATATAGTTCATTCTGCTTCAAAAAGCATATAAATTTAAGTTTCAAAGTTTTTACAAAATTAGAGAAAATTCGAAAAATTTTCTACAAAATTTTCAGCTTTTAAACAAAATTTTTTAGAATTTTTTTGAGTATGCAGTTTTGTAGTTCTCTCAATTTCAGAATAACAAAGCGCAAATTTTAAGTGGAAATAAACTACCGTTGATTTTGGAGAATTTTTTTACTGACGCTCTGCGGCATGTTTTCCCATACAAAAAAACTATCAGGTACTCATTATATGGAGAAAATGAGCAACATCATCAGCAAAAAAAAAAATTTCCAAAATAAATGGTAGCTTATAGCCACTTAAAACTTGCACTTTATTGTACTGAAATTGAGTGATCCACAAAACTGCATACTCAAACAAAATTCTAAAAAATTTTGTTTAAAAGTTTAAAATGTTGGTGAAAATTTGTCTAATTTTCCTAAATTATGTAAAAACTTTTAAACATTAACTTATATGCTTTTTGATGCAGAATGAACTATATTTCTACTAAAAATTAACGAAAAAAATTTATTACGCGAAACTTTGTAAATATTAAAAAAAAAAAAAACACTGCACGGAAACATATTCTGGTGGGTGTATGTATGTTTTAAGTGATCCAAATGAATTCCAAGTTAAGTTTTAGTTTAAATAAATATTTTCCTTTCATTTTGTTTTAATTTAAGATATATGCACATATGTATGTATGTGCATAAGTTATGTCTATTTGTCATAACTTTAAAATAAAGCCCATTTACTATTACTGAATTTTCAATTTTAATGTGGACTAAATTCACTTCAACAGTCTAGTAACAGCGTCATACAAAATTATATATGTATATGTATGTATATTTAATTGTACATACGAGTATATTAGAGTATTCTCAAATACTGTACCTTCCGTTGCAAATGTTGAGAATATGAATATTCTATTAAGAGAGAATACTCCACTCCATTCTATTACTCTTCGATAACATTCTAATTCATGTTCGCTAACATAGAATGAAAGAGAGCGGCTATTCTAACATCAAGAGAATGTTTTGAAGCTGCAAACAAATGCATTCCTGCAGCAGTTTAGTATGTACATATGTAACACATGCAGTGTTGCCGCATTGGCTTTTTTTTAACGAAATTGGTAATTTTTTTCTTTATTTTTCATATTTGGTAATTTGGTAACTTATTTTTCAACTTGGTAACTTTTTCGATTCGTCCTACATGTAACATAGGTTAAAAAAATTCTGGTTCCACATTAGGAAGTGGGCCGTAAGCATTTCCTTTTACAGAAACACCAGGTTATCCTGAAAGTTTCGCAAGGCGAACAGTTCTTCGGCGTTTCTAGGTTACTATAATTGTTTGATCTACAACAAACTGCTTGATAGTGGCTATCATTATATCTAACTAAATGTGGCAACACTGAACTCAAGTAAGTAAAATATAGCCACCTAAAAGTCTACACTACGTTGCTTATGCATTTGACAGACTTTTCGTTCATTTACTGACAGTCAGTTACGGCAGCTTATTCATATTATAGTTAGCCCTTAATTATTATGGTCAGCAGCCAAACAATCCACCACCACGTCCTTTGCAAAAGCCACAGCCACGTCCAGAACCAATGGACATCACACGCAACATAAATTATATGAATAGGCCACGTCCTAATGACCCAACTAATAAAAGACCTCCTGCTGGCAATCTTCCAGCACCAGCTCCCCCAAACAAAATCCAAAGGAAT
>NW_023458563.1:1290883-1292049 GCF_013731165.1 Rhagoletis pomonella | reverse complement strand
TGCCTATTTCTCGTTGTTCGCTTTGTGTTGCCGCAGTATTCGCCACAATATGTATATGGCTCATTCCATCTCAAATCACCCAGGCCGGGGGAAAGTGAATTTAAGTTTGCGATAAAACTTCGTATTTTTTCTTTTTGCTCGGAAATGCGAATTTTTCGAATAATGAATTTTTTTCGTTTTGAGTACGAACGCTTCTTTTTTGCTCTCTTAATAGCAACTTTTGATGAAATCGCTTATAAATGCCGCAAAAAAGCAAGGATTTTAACGATTTTTTTTTAATTGCAGATATTGATCTACTGAATCGATCTAGTGAACTAAAAATCAGTAATTGTTTATTAATAATTAATTATTGTCTATAAACAAAAAATTTTTTTTTTTTTAATTTATTTTTTTAAATTGCCACATCTTTTTTTCTCTCAAACTTTTTTGTCTATTAGGGAATAGTATAAACTATTTTCAGTACGAGTAGCAATATGCTAAAATTCGTCGTTTTCGAGTTATGATTTTTTCTTCTGAAAATGCACTTATATGATGCTAGCAGATTTTCGTGCCGGTTGAGGACGCAAAAATTGTTGCCCATTATGATAAAGTTTCCTTGCTGGAAATTTTTAGAGGTTGCCCGATCAGAGCCAAAAGTTTTTTCCAATTGGGCTCTAATTTTAGTCCAATTGGGGCCCAATTAGCGATTTGCCCAATCTACCGAAGATTTCCCCAACCAGTGCTCACAATTTGCTCAAAGTGAACATGCATACGCAATTAAAACGTTTTTATCGATAAAATCACACATACAGACATCAAAATTCTCTACGAAAAAAAAAATATTTTTTAATTTTTTTCTTGAAAAATTTTCCACATACAAATTTTTTGATAAAAAAAAAATAGTTTTTGAAAATATGCCATTTCAAAAAAAAAATGGAGAAAATCACAATGGTAGCTCTGAGTATTGCGCAATATTTAAGTATAATGTTATGGGGTGCACTCTACAATAATTGGAGTTAAGAATTTTTTTTTACACCGAAGTTGAGTAAAATTAGTACAATACCAATTTACAAATTTTTTAAACTTTTTTGGAATTTTTTTGAATATGCAGTTTTATAGCCCATTAAATTTTAGTATAATAAAGTGGAAGTTTTAAGAGATTGCAAAACAGCCGTTAATTTTTTTTT
>NW_023458563.1:1282409-1290783 GCF_013731165.1 Rhagoletis pomonella | reverse complement strand
ATTGTCTTGACAATATTATCCGGTGTAAACCAAGGCGAATTTATACATGGTGGTAGCAAGAATACAACAAACAACAACCACGTGTATTTTGTATCAGGGTCAAAATGTCAAATCTCAATTCGCCTCAAAGTTTATATGTATTTTGTTTTTGCTATTCATGGCCATGCTGTCAAATCAGTAAAAGGAGAAACAAAATACATGTAATGCGAAGGAAAGAAGAAGAAATCAGTAGATTGGACAACACCACCTTGTATAAATTCGCCTTGGTGTGAGGAATTTTCGATATTTAAGAAAGTATCGATATCATGAATCGATTTATTTGATTGCATGTAAAACCGATATGGCGATATATCGGGCTGAACAATTGGGGTGTTCACAGTTCGTTCCAAATTGTGTCTGAAAATGTAGACGTCTACATTTTGAGACATCTTTAGCATCAAACTGTGAGCACCCCTTTCTAGCAGTCGTCGCAAAATCGTCTCAAAACTTTGCTGGTGTTGCCAGACATTTCTTCCTTGCGTGCATTTTTTATATGTCGCCTTTCGATTTTGTTTCTGAAAAATTGTAATTATTTAACTTAATTACCAATTCGTAATATTTGTTATTTCTTTTCCTTGATTTGTTTCTTTTCATCAGAAATTGCGCTCAAATTAAATGCAAATACAGAAAACGTGCCCAATAAATAAAAAAAATGTGATAAGTATTGCCATAATGCAACCCTGCTGCGAGGTCGCAAAATGTAGACGCGTAAAAAACATACCTTTGAGTGTGACAAAATGTAGACGGCGTCGTTTTCCAATTTTGTATGGGAAACAACAACACCACAGATTTTACGGTTAGAAAACGTCTTAAAATGTAGACGTCTACATTTTGAGACGCTATCTGGAACGAACTGTGAACACCCCAAATATGTACCGCGACGAAAATCTAAATTCGCCAGTAACACCACCTTGTATAAATTCGCCTTGTTTACAACAAACACATCAGTTTGACATTCAGCAGTACCGCGGCGAATTTATACAAGGTGGTGTTCAGCGCTGCCGCCGTCACTTCAATTGAAGTATTTCACTTCACTTTGGAAGCCATCACTACGTCACTTCATTCACTTTCCACAGATTAGATTTATCTCCAAAATAAGAAATTTTCTTTAATGATTTATTTAACTAAAATTAATAATCTTTTATAAAAACTATTGTTAAGGTGGAAGTCTGGTAACGTAACTTTTCGCGAAATATTTCTAAAAAGAAGTGTAATAAATTTCCGATCTGGCATCGGTGCCTTAGCAAAAGTCATGTTTCACTTTCACAAGATACATATATAACTAGAACAGCATGAACCAAAAATACAAGATCACGCCTTCTTCTTAGTAGCCCGTTATAATCGCATTTAGGAAAAAGGTTGGGCGACTTTGACATTAGCCGTTTTTTAACATTTGTTCGTTGTTTACAATTTGGTGGTGGCTTTTTACTGCAATTTTCTTAATTTTCGCTTGTGACAACGTGTGCACACATAAGGTAAAGAATAATTTAACACAACGACATGATTTATAGAAGAATTTGCATAATAACAATGATTATTCAAGCGTTCAAAAATTACGCGGTTTTTTTTTTGTTCTCTTCGTTGTTTACTTCTTCCAACAAAGATGGCGTCGAGATTTCAACAGCTAAAAAATAACTTTTTTCTTTCTTTCGGGAAGGCGTGATCTTGTGTCTTTCGTTCATGCTAGAACATGTTGGAAAGCGCACAGAAAAGTTTGGGTAAGTAAATTTTCATATTTATTTAGCAAATTTATGAAAAAATAACAATTATATATTAATTTACATACATGTCTTTCATTTTACAGGAAAAAGGCTGCATCAGGTCAGAAGAAAATTTCGAGGTAAGTTTTACTCGATCATCTACATATATGTATGTACGTTTTCTAACCTCAAATTTGTTTAGCTATTTTTTGCAAGACCACGGCGGGGCCGCCAAAAAACAGCACGAAGGCGGGAAAAGTAAAATGTAAGTCTTACGGCTTATTTTATTAGTTTCTTTAAAAACATTTAAATTAGTATTTCATATTTACGGGAAACTTTATATTTGCAGTGCCGAAATCTCGACAAATGAGGATGGGGAGTTTGACACGCTTGTGACGAGCGATTTTTTTTCTGAGGATTGCGGTGTTGGCATTGATGAAGGCGGTGATGTTGCTGCTGTCGAAATAATTTCTAGTTATTCTGATAAGTTTGTTGCATCTGGAGATGATCCGTTTGCTGTTGGTGGTGGAGGTGATGTTGCTGCGCCTCCTGAATATTCAAAATATTATGGAGATGGTGCATTTGCGATTGATAGAAGTGGTGGAGATGTTTCTGCGATTCCTGAATCTCTTGGCTATTATGCAGATGGTGCGTTTGCTGTTGGTGGAGGTGGCGGTGGTGTTGCTCCGATTCCTGAATCTTCAAGTTATTATGAAAATGGTGTATATGCTGAATCTTTAAGCTATTATAGAGACGGTTGGTTTGCGTTGGTGGTGGCGATGATGTTGTTGAGATTCCTGAACCTTCAAGTTATGAAGATGGTGCGCTTGCTATTGCTGATGAAGCTACCATTGGGCCTCTAGATGCCTCATCCAATATTGCACTTTCTATCGATTTAAGTGATTGTGCTACGTCAATTAATGCTTCCACTAGCACAAGAAAGACCTTTCAACAAAATGTTTTGGAGCGGTGGCTGGAAACGTTTACCTGGCTGGAATGTATAACAATATTGCAAAAAAAACAAGTACAAAATGTTACAATGTGATTTTATATAAGTTTTAATAAGAAATGCATTTTATGAAAATGCTAATAAGTACAAAATGTAACAATGTGATTATTTTAAAACTTATATGTATTAAAAATGCATATACATGTTTATTGAAATACTTTAATTTAATACCAAGTACAAAAAGTATTTACTTGTGTGATATGCTTAATTAAATGTGATAAAATTTAATTAGAATCAATTTAATTTCATCATTTAATGTAAAATTGCATTTAATCTACAGACTTATTACTAAAAGTAAAGCGTGAACAATTTAAATAAATGTTACTTTATCTTAATAAACTAAAAATGTGTTAATATTTTTTAGGGCTTTGTGAGTATTTTACTTTTAAATTTAATTATAAAATAATTCCAGATTGCTCTCTACTAAAATTTAGTTTGATCGAAAATAAAACATCGATTAGTTATATTTAACTGTTTTCGTCATCAATTAACTGTTATTTTGTTCTGTATTTCCACAACATTTGAGACATCGTGATTTTAAAGATATTCCAACACTAAATTTGCACAGAAACACAATAAATGATAAATTTATAAACGTTAAAGATTACTTTTATTGTGATAAAAAAAAAATCGATTAACCCATCGGCTGATAAATAAACTAAATCGAAAAACCCCCACACCTAATTTTGCTTGAAAATCGTCACTACGATAATCACTTCACTTTTCCTCCCAAATCACTCCGAAACACTTCACTTTTTATGTGTTTTCACTTCGCTCGAAAATCAGCAAACGGCAGCACTGCTCTGTATCGACAGGAGATGGATCTTTTTTTACTAAAATTTTAATAGGGTTGCCACCTGTTTAAAAAACTATAAGATCCGCACCGTTCGTTGCATTACAAAAGATGAGATGTCAAATGAAAGAGATTGGCCTCTAGAAAAGCACTAATATTTTTTTGTTTTCTGTAGGGTTGTCACCTGTTAATAAAATTACGATTTTGAATCTTTCTGTACCGTCACTGTCAATCGAAAAGTCAGCCTCTGGATGTGTAATAATGTATTATTTTTCTGAGTTGGGTTGCCACCTGTTTAAAAACTATAAGATCTTCGCCGTTCGTTGGATAAAAAATAAGATACCAAATAAAAGTGTATGGCCTTCGCATGTACAAAAACTTTAAGTTTTTTTAGTAGGGTTGCCACCTATTTAAAATTACTATCTTCTATACATAGGATAAAGGAAAGGCGAGATATTTTAACCACGCTACTGAGCGGATTTAGACAAGATTTTTTATGTATATAATAAACGAAGTACAAGATGACTAGGGCAATCCAAAATATGTTTGGGCGTGTTTTTTGTTAGGCATGTTAGGAACACGCTGATGAAATGCTTAAACGTTTTTCCATAAAATATAAAGTTTGAGATATATTTGTTAGAGCATATTCTAGCATATTTTGCAATAAATGCATATTTCAGCATATTTTGCAGTAAATGCATATTTTCGGATACTTTGTGCTGCGTTGTTAGGTTTAGAACTAATAATAAAAATTTCTGAAATAATTGTGTCGAAAATTAAATAAATATCAAAGTGCACGTTCACTTCGTGTTTATATTAAATTTTTTATGTGTGAGAAAGATAATACTACATATTTATATGTTTCGACAGATGAGTTGTCCCGACGCTGACCCGCCATGACGCGCCGTTATAATTTCGATTGGCAAGCAATTAACAAAGATTTCATCAAATGCAAGTAACTGTGTTTTGTTATGGAAACCTTTATTATTACTAGTACCAGGTTACGCAGCGAGATACAAAACGTGGTTCGGTTACAGGCTACGTGTTATTACTACAAGTACCAGGGCAAAGTTACGTAGAGGGAGGCAATTGTCACCTTCTAGGACAACTCCATTTTAAATGCGACAGCAGGAAGCATTGGTGGTAGATTTGCGAGGTACCGGTATTCGACTCCAAAACTCCCGACTAGTACTTTCCGCTGCACGGCGCATATGTATCTACAAACATGCACAGTATGAATTCCTATGTGAAACAATTTGTGAATTAGATTCCATGTACTTTCATACATAGTATGTTTAAAAAAAAAAATTGAATAAATATGAATTATTAAACATAAATATTTATGTATATACACTTTTATGAAATTTAGAACATTTTAGGTGCTGCAAATAAAGTTAAAGTATATTATTATTATTGGGCATGCAAATACTACATAAATGAAATTTAAAAGAATATCTTATGGCTTAAAATGATTTTAAAAGCACTTTGTGGAGCATATATTTAGAATTTATTGGCATATTTTCGGCGCTTGAAATTTGTTTTTAAGAGCATATTTTGGGTTGCCTTAATGATGACATATGATTTCTTTCTCCAAATACGTAAATGTACATATGCATACATTCAGCGCGTGGGGAAGCCTCGCGCATCCGTGGCCGGCTAGTTTATTATAAAATGCATAACCGGCACGATTGAGAGAATACAAAGGTTGCGCCGATCTCGGACCGCTATTCTTCTCTTCACGAATTTGACAGAATCGTTGCTTGCATGACGTCACAATTGTGCAACTTGTTTACGTTTTCCTTGCAACATGTTTTCTTCTTCTTCCATTCATGCTCACGTTTTGGCATTTCTCTCTCGCAATTGCACCAGTGTGACGTCACACAAAAGTTATTCTCAAAAATCCTCTCTGATCGGCGCAATCTTGTATTATATCATTCTTGCATAACCGGTACGGTCTCTGCTTGAGGCACGTGAGCAGCGTTGCCACAGACACATGTTTTTTCCTACCAAAATTTCCTACCATAACCAACCAAAACCTACCAAACATTTTTTTCAGTTTTAATATTTTTTTCAATGTCAAATTTATTAAAAACATAGCTAACATAACATTTAGTAAAACTAAAACACAGCTAGTACAATAAAAACAAATTAGCTGCGTATAACGATTTATTTTACTGTACATACATACATATCGTCATTAGATACGAATAAAGACGCGAGCTCAAAAGCTGACAGCGAAAAAAGACGCGTAAAAAAATTTCGGCGAAGAAGAACTCTTAACATAGGCGAGGGCAAAGAAAGGCGCGTCAACCTCTTTGACGGGGAAGAAAGACGAAGAAGACTTATTTTCGCGGTCAACTATGTTTGCGAGTATACGAATTCCACAAACAGTTTTTCCGGAATGATGTTGAATCCATGTTTACGCGTCTTTTTTCGCAAATTTTTTTCACGCATCCTTTTTCGCCGTCAAAACACCCGAGCGTCTTTATTCGTGTCAAGTGACTATATTATTATTATTACGTCGGAGATACCCGCGTTGCGACCTAAGAAGATATATTGTGCTAAATCCTAATTATAATCGCTCCAATATTAGGCTATTTAAAAAGCTCAGCACTTTGGATGATGCCATGTTCCAAAGTTTAGATGGAGAAGACAATCCTTCCCCAAGGTACATCAATCTACTATTCATGCTGCGTGGACAGGCACATTGAATATATTCTGGGGTTTCCTTCACCGGCCCACAAAACCTACAGTCAGTCTCTACAGAAAGACCCTTTAATTCAATCGGTACGTTAACTTGCAGTGTGCTGTCAGGTAGCCAGTAAGAGTTTTAAGTTCAAGGTATCTTTCGGAGTTCCTCCTGAAAAGTTATGAATCTCTTTGATTGTCTTATTCGCTTCGACTTCCGCCAGTGTGCAGCAATTCCCAACTAGCTCCTAAGTAGACAGTCAGCCCTTTCGTTGCCTTCAAACCCTTCATATCTCTGAACCGTCCACAGCGGTATGCTATTGTGGGCTCCCAGGTGGCTCAAGAGTCCAAAAGCCTTGACGCCGTTTTAAAAGACTCTAAGGCTTCTAACGCTGCCTGAATATCTGACATAATATTTATTCTGGCCTCATTTGCCTTCTACGATAAAATTCGCGAACACAGACTTCGATTACGAAGACCTCCGCCCAGAATATGGTTGGGGCAAGCCCATTGGCAGACTTTCCTGGAATCTTGGTCCAAGTACGCCATAAAGTATATATGGATGTTCGTATTGTATATTGGCAATAATAAGGGTATACGTTCGTACTGAGGAATCATGTTTGCGGCCGTCGTTATACGAACGCACCGATGAAATATTCATGTAAAAAAAAATTTCTAAAAGGTTTAGATATACATATTTTCTATTTTTCGCAAATAACTATTACTCGTAGTCCCGAAACCTACCAAAATCCAATCAAGCCTACCAACCTACCAAATGGAAAAAAACCTACCAGTTTTGGTAGGAAAAGCCCATGTTTGGCAACACTGCACGTGAGAAGCCAACGTAGAGTTGTCGGTGCGAGAAACATGGAGTTCCCTCAGTATATCCAGTAAACAAACTGAGCTATTTTTCGCACCGAATGTATTAAATATTAAAGACTCGCTACCCTAAATGTGATTAGGGTGCTCACAGTTCTATTACTAAGTTTATACGCACGCATTATTTGCAAATAACAATTTGCAAAATGGTAAACTTTGCCGTATAAACGCTGAGTTAATTTTTTATTTGCAAATAACTAAATAACGCAAATAAGTATTGATTAGTGGTACTATTTGCAAATAAGCGCAAGACGCTGCCATTCTTAGGTGAATTTTCCTTTTCGATGGTCATCTTATTGCCTTTTTATAATCAAGACGTTGCCATTTTTAGCTTTATTTTCCTTTTCGATGGTCATATTATTGCCTTTTTATAATCAGGCAATATTAAAAAATAATTTTTCACCATCGAATAAACAGTGAGTTAGCTATCTGCAAATTATTTTTATTTGCAAATAGCGTACGTATAAACGTTGTATATATTATCAAATAAAACACCTCTTTGAGGTAAAACTTTCGAGTGACGAAAGCTGAACTAGAAACACAAAATTTATGACATCAATTTCGTGACGAAAATTAAACGCATTTTTTAACTGCCTTTGAAACGTACGAAAAATCTTTTACGAATCATACGAATCGTTGCAAAAGTTCTGTTTTTTATTTTATGTTTCTAGCAGTAGACGGAATCTCGCTAAAAGATTTTTCGTACGTTTCAAAGGCAGTTAAAAAATGCGTATAATTTTCCTCACGAAATTGAAAGCATAAATTTTGTGTTTCTAGTTCAGCTTTCGTCACTCGAAAGTTTTACCTCAAAGAGGTGTTTTATTTGATATCAATTATTTTGGGGTAGCAAATTTTAAAATCGACGAAAATACAAACAATAATCTAAATGTTTTATTTTCCTCAAATAAATTGCTAAAAATATTATCTTAATCTAAATTATGTATTTAAATCGATGTGTCCATAGAAACATATAATTTTTCGAATACGGAATAAAGCGAAAAAGAATGATCATATCCTTTGTATTCGAAAAAATTAAAAAAAAAGAATTATGAGACATGATAAAAACTTATCAACTTGGTACCAACTTTGGATACAATAAACAACTGTATTCGTCTGATTGTCTAGTAGTTTATTTTTGTTAAGATTTCTACCGGGTGTGGGGCGCACACATGAGCTTTTTTTAAGAAGTTTTACTTTAATCACGTGTGCGGTGTTGCACTCGTGATATTAAACTAATGCTTTTTAACCGACTTCCAAAAAAGGAGG
>NW_023458563.1:1278345-1282309 GCF_013731165.1 Rhagoletis pomonella | reverse complement strand
TCGTGATATTAAACTAATGCTTTTTAACCGACTTCCAAAAAAGGAGGAGGTTACCAGTTCGTCGGAATATTTTTATTTTTATTTTTTTTTATTTTTTTTTTATTTTTTTCTTATGTATGCTACCGCATAACTTTGGACAACGTCAACCGATTTCGATAATTCTTTTTGCAACGGAAAGGTAGTGTCTCAGAGGTAGTCCCATACTAATCTGGTTCAGAGCCGATCATTGGATCATGAAATATATATATATATTTTTTATATGAGAATTGAAGTCGGTTTTTTTTGCTAAAAATTACTTGTTTCTCAAGTAGTTTTGTTCAGTGACAATTTATACATACGTATGTAAGTAGTAGCGGCAGATTGGGTGAACTAAATGCATTCATACATACGTATTTATGTACAACAGTAGGTAATATTGTACGCGTCTTCCCAGGTAGGTTAAGTGCGGTTGATAAACCAATGTAGCATAGTTAAATACTGTGTACATACTGGAATTAAAATAGGGAAATATGTTACAATTTTGGCATGTGACTGAAAAAAACTCTAAAATACACACAAATTGTGGTTTGCAAGACATGTACGAAGTGATTAGCACGGCTGCATTCTTCATGTTGTCAACTCGCGTGAAATTCCCCGATTTGCAGGGAATTTCGGTTTAGGTGGCAATCGGGGAATGGGATTTTTTTTCGGGGAACTGGATATATTATTTTTATATCTTAAAGTAACCAAATTAGACGGATATGCTAATTTTTGACCCTTTTTAAAGCGACATTTTATCAATTTGAATCGCAATATCTCCACAATAAGAGTTTTCCCAGATATAAGCTATATACCAGATGAAAGTTAAGATTTGGGCTATATTTGTGGAAACCTAGAATAAAATCGACTGACCTGTTTTTGAGAAAATGCCCGAAATGTATATTTTCAGCAACCCGATTTTTAGTTTTCAGGCGATAACGTTATGACATATTTATATTTTATAAACACATATCTTTAGATAGCTTGTTTGAAGACCCTTCTACTGATATTCGCATCAATGACATGGACTGAGTAGTGCGGCCTCAGTGGTAGTTTAAAAAATTGTTTTTTTTCGAATTTCAGGCAGCAGCCGCGCCCACAAAGGCATACGAATCAAAACATCCTGGAACAAAACCTTCTTAGCCTCTTTTGTACTTTAATTCCTGAAAGTTTGAAAAACATTAAATTAAGGTACGTACAGACGCCACACAGAGAAACGTCTTCTTTTCCTTGTTTATGTCACAAAAGAACCCGGTTTTTTTAGTTCAATAGCAGTTCGTGCTGCAACAATTCTGTCCGCAATATCCGCAGGCGCCGTGTTCGACATATGAATGTTAAGCGCCAGTATAGGTGTGGTTCCTAACGCTCCACTAATTCCTATTTTACAAGTGTAGCTTTCTCTAGTGGCTCCACCAGACAAGGGCTCCTTGAAACAATATATGCTTAAATCTAGTTTCCTAGAGCTTTTGAATTAATTTGGGCGGGAGACCTCAACTTTCACCGATAGCTCCCCTACAGCAGTACCAGGCAACCGACACCTTTTTAACCATTTCCTCAAGGTTAGACTCCCACTTTATCTAGAAGGTCGTCTACAACCGCAATCCAGAGCAGGGAGAGAGCACCACCTTATGGACTGCTCGTATTGTAGGGCTGCCATAGTCCTGAACCATTCGACCCCATCCAAATAAAAAACGAAGAAAAGTGCGACAGCAATCCGAAAATTGTCGCCAACTAGTTACAAACTCTCCCTCCAGAAGTACAAAGTCACGCAAAAAAGTACATTTGACTGTACTTCCAAGTACGAAGTACAAGAGCGAAAAAATAAGTACTGTACTTCCGAATGAAGTACGGCTGGTCACATTATACATGCCCCTTAAACCGGCAAAAGCAAAAAAACGTTTTTTGTTTCGCAGCACTTTAGCCAAATTTTTAAGAATCCGGTTAATCGTTTATGAAGCTTGAATACATTTTCTGGACACACTCTGCAAGACCTTTCCTACGA
The DNA here is from genome assembly GCF_013731165.1 of Rhagoletis pomonella. Classification (NCBI taxonomy): domain Eukaryota; kingdom Metazoa; phylum Arthropoda; class Insecta; order Diptera; family Tephritidae; genus Rhagoletis; species Rhagoletis pomonella. The sequence goes on along the minus strand of NW_023458563.1, from coordinate 1,280,289 downwards.
TACCTTAAACATGTCGATTGGACGTCTGAATAAAAACTTCCAAATCTCGTTTATACAGGGTGTCCCAGAAGTAACCTGCCAAACTTTAGGGGAGGGTGAGCTCTCTGATAAACAAAAAATTTGCAGGAAAAGTGTTACCGTTTTTGAATTATTTACATTTTTTTAGAATAAAAAAAAAATCGTGCCTTTTCATGTATTTTCTTTAACTGCATCTACAAACCAGACTATACTTAGTAAATTTTTTATATAAAATACTTCCAGATAGTTGCTTCTCCAACTCAAATGCAATGTAGTTAAAATATATTAAGGAACCATCATAAAATTAGGACTATTTTGGGATTTTTAACTTTTTGATATTTTCTTTCCCAACTTTGACTATCTCTGGGGAACAAAATGTAGTAAACTTTACATTACATCAAAAAATTGCTCATTTAATAAATATTTCAGAAAGGTGCCACGCTTACATAAAATAATGTCAGGAGCAGGTAATAATGTACCTTTGTATTATTTAGCATGTCATTGGTCGGTAACAAGAGCAACCTAAATTTAAATCTATTAAATACATTCTGGCGTGTCTCAGTCCTTTGCCCACAAAAGCGGCTATAACTTTTTTTTTTTATTCGAAACTGCAAGTGCCACACCTTTCTGAACTTTTTTTAAATGGGCAATTTTTTTATGTAATGTAAAGTTAGAGCTCAGTACATTTTTTTCACCAGAGGTACTCAAAGTTGGGGAAGAAAATATCAAAAAGTTAAAAATCCTAAAATAGTCCTAATTTTATGATGGTTCCTTAATATATTTTAACTACATTACATTTGAGTATGGAGAAGCAACTATCTGTAAGTATTTTAAATAAAAAATTTACTAAGTATAGCCTGGTTTGTAGATGCTGTTAAAGGAAATACATGAAAATGGACGATTTTTTTTAATTAAAAAAAAAGAAAATATTTCAAAAACGGTAACACTTTTACCTGAAAATTGTTTGTTTATCAGAGAGCTCACTGCCGTCCGCTGTGATCTACTGTGTTAATTTTGCCACCTGATAACTTTAAAACATTTTACCATGTGGTAACTTTGTGTGTTGTTGGTTCCCATACTAATTAGAGATGATACTTTTGGGCAAAATTACTCGACTATGTCTCATGTTTTTGTTTTGTGTTAAACTGGCATCTCTGATCAGCTAATTATTCGCGCCAAGAAAAAATGGAAAGTGAAGCAGAAAAACATAAGGGGGGCGCAATTAGAAAATTTTTTAATATATAAATCACAATATCTGTTTTAAGGACAATTTGAAACACAGTTCGAGTGTGTTATCTTGTTAAAGTTGCCACCTTTTATCTTTAAAAGTAAACTGTGAATACCCTAATTATTAATAAAACTTAACGTAATTGTATTTTTTATTTTGCCAATATTATTGTGCAGTCAAATTTAGTTCATTGAAGTTAAATAGTTTGACTTTTGCTTTCTTTTTTTCGAAAACGTTTTCTTGTATGTATTTATAAAACTAACCATAATACCATGAACTGGACTTAAAACTAAGAAACGGGTAACTTTTGCAAAGAGTTGATCTAATTTTAGCCAAGGTAAATACTTCTATTTGTTCCAACGCTTGAACAGGAACCAGGATACTGCATTTCAATACATATTGTTTTAAATGCCCATTTATTCCTCGGTCTATGTTGAGCCAGTTCAAGTTTCACTTTGTGCAAAAACTGTTCAATGCCCAGACGATTCGTTTCTTTACTTCCAAAGTCCAGAAAAGTTGTTTGCACTTGTGAACAAAGTAAAGTAAAAGTTCAGTGGTAAGGTTTACTTGGCCACAAATGTATATGGCTCATTCCATCTCAAATCACCCAGGCCGGGGGAAAGTGAATTTAAGTTTGCGATAAAACTCACAGGGAATGTTCCTTGAACAATTTAAGGAGACACGTATTTTTTCTTTTT
>NW_023458563.1:1275814-1278245 GCF_013731165.1 Rhagoletis pomonella | reverse complement strand
ATGTAATGTAAAGTTTACTACATTTTGTTCCCCAGAGATAGTCAAAGTTGGGAAAGAAAATATCAAAAATTTAAAAATCCCAAAATAGTCCTAATTTTATGATGGTTCCTTAATATATTTTAACTACATTGCATTTGAGTTGGAGAAGCAACTATCTGGAAGTATTTTATATAAAAAATTTACTAAGTATAGCCTGGTTTGTAGATGCAGTTAAAGAAAATACATGAAAAGGCACGATTTTTTTTTTATTCTAAAAAAATGTAAATAATTCAAAAACGGTAACACTTTTCCTGCAAATTTTTTGTTTATCAGAGAGCTCACCCTCCCCTAAAGTTTGGCAGGTTACTTCTGGGACACCCTGTATACACGAGATTTGGAAGTTTTTATTCAGACGTCCAATCGACATGTTTAAGGTATCGTAGGAAAGGTCTTGCAGAGTGTGTCCAGAAAATGTATTCAAGCTTCATAAACGATTAACCGGATTCTTAAAAATTTGGCTAAAGTGCTGCGAAACAAAAAACGTTTTTTTGCTTTTGCCGGTTTAAGGGGCATGTATAATGTGACCAGCCGTACTTCATTCGGAAGTACAGTACTTATTTTTTCGCTCTTGTACTTCGTACTTGGAAGTACAGTCAAATGTACTTTTTTGCGTGTCTTTGTACTTCAGGAGGGAGAGTTTGTAACTAGTTGGCGACAATTTTCGGATTGCTGTCGCACTTTTCTTCGTTTTTTATTTGGATGGGGTCGAATGGTTCAGGACTATGGCAGCCCTACAATACGAGCAGTCCATAAGGTGGTGCTCTCTCCCTGCTCTGGATTGCGGTTGTAGACGACCTTCTAGATAAAGTGGGAGTCTAACCTTGAGGAAATGGTTAAAAAGGTGTCGGTTGCCTGGTACTGCTGTAGGGGAGCTATCGGTGAAAGTTGAGGTCTCCCGCCCAAATTAATTCAAAAGCTCTAGGAAACCAGATTTAAGCATATATTGTTTCAAGGAGCCCTTGTCTGGTGGAGCCACTAGAGAAAGCTACACTTGTAAAATAGGAATTAGTGGAGCGTTAGGAACCACACCTATACTGGCGCTTAACATTCATATGTCGAACACGGCGCCTGCGGATATTGCGGACAGAATTGTCGCAGCACGAACTGCTATTGAACTAAAAAAACCGGGTTCTTTTGTGACATAAACAAGGAAAAAAAGACGTTTCTCTGTGTGGCGTCTGTACGTACCTTAATTTAATGTTTTTCAAACTTTCAGGAATTAAAGTACAAAAGAGGCTAAGAAGGTTTTGTTCCAGGATGTTTTGATTCGTATGCCTTTGTGGGCGCGGCTGCTGCCTGAAATTCGAAAAAAAAACAATTTTTTAAACTACCACTGAGGCCGCACTACTCAGTCCATGTCATTGATGCGGATATCAGTAGAAGGGTCTTCAAACAAGCTATCTAAGGATATCTTTTGTGTTTATAAAATATAAATATGTCATAACGTTATCGCCTGAAAACTAAAAATCGGGTTGCTGAAAATATACATTTCGGGCATTTTCTCAAAAACAGGTCAGTCGATTTTATTCTAGGTTTCCACAAATATAGCCCAAATCTTAACTTTCATCTGGTATATACCTTATATCTGGGAAAACTCTTATTGTGGAGATATTGCGATTCAAATTGATAAAATGTCGCTTTAAAAAGGGTCAAAAATTAGCATATCCGTCTAATTTGGTTACTTTAAGATATAAAAATAATATATCCAGTTCCCCGAAAAAAAATCCCATTCCCCGATTGCCACCTAAACCGAAATTCCCTGCAAATCGGGGAATTTCACGCGAGTTGACAACATGAAGAATGCAGCTGTGCTAATCACTTCGTACATGTCTTGCAAACCACAATTTGTGTGTATTTTAGAGTTTTTTTCAGTCACATGCCAAAATTGTAACATATTTCCCCATTTTAATTCCAGTATGTACACAGTATTTAACTATGCTACATTGGTTTATCAACCGCACTTAACCTACCTGGGAAGACGCGTACAATATTACCTACTGTTGTACATAAATACGTATGTATGAATGCATTTAGTTCACCCAATCTGCCGCTACTACTTACATACGTATGTATAAATTGTCACTGAACAAAACTACTTGAGAAACAAGTAATTTTTAGCAAAAAAAACCGACTTCAATTCTCATATAAAAAATATATATATATATTTCATGATCCAATGATCGGCTCTGAACCAGATTAGTATGGGACTACCTCTGAGACACTACCTTTCCGTTGCAAAAAGAATTATCGAAATCGGTTGACGTTGTCCAAAGTTATACATAAGAAAAAAAAATAAAAAATAAAAAAAAAATAAAAATAAAAATATTCCGACGAACTGGTAACCCCCTCCTTTTTTGGAAGTCGGTTAAAAAGCATTAGTTTAATATCACGA
>NW_023458563.1:1271648-1275714 GCF_013731165.1 Rhagoletis pomonella | reverse complement strand
ATAAACAATCGTGGTACAAAGCTCAATAAAAATATTAAAAATAAAATATTGGCTGCGTTTCTTTATACATTACGGATAATCCCATTTCACAGCCGGAATAAAAATAATGCGTTTGAAATATACGTCAACATATCATCAGGAACGTTCTAAAGAATAAATAAACAAACAAGTTTATTCCAAACGTTCAGAATGAATAAAGAAATGCAGCCATTAATAAGCCACAATAACATTGACAATAAAGAATATCATTTGCGTAAAGAAAAATTTGTAAAGAGCTGTTGGGGAAATAAATCGTCTTTTTCATAAGAGGATACCGAAAATCCAATCGCGGGCCTTTGGTATATCATGAAGACCCTGCTAGCAAATATGCTTGTGTCGAATTGAGTTCTAGAGGTTGCTTGGGGCAGTGTTATCAAAGCAGAACCATTGCCGAATTTTATAAATTTCATGTCGCAGCGCGTAAACGATTTTTAGAAAGCGAAGAAGACTCTGCATGATATTATCATAAAACATATTTTCTGAATTTTTTAGTCCTTAAAATAATATCTTCTTAATTTACTACAACCAAAGTTATGTAAATATTAATAATTTTCCTTTAAAACTAACAAAAATATAAAAAACAAGAAAATGCATGTTTCTTTTAATTGGCTGTCCGCAACTGTATATTGAAAATACAAACATCATTTGACTTATGGCATGTGAATTTGTGGTTGCCACACCCAACAAATTGTATTTAGTGATCAATATTATTGAAGATTTAAGGAAGATTTAACTTAAATCTACTGCCTTTTGAGATTTAATTTTATATGGTAAATCTCAAAATATTTAACGTTAAATCTCGCCAGAGGGCTAAATCTTCATTAAATCTCACAATGGAGACATAGTATTAGTGTCTTTAATAAAAAAATAGCTCATCATAAAAATTGTATCGCCGTTCGGCGTAAGTTTGTAGGTCCCTCTCATTTGTGTGACAGCAAAGGCGCACGCTACAAATCGGAGGAGAAGCTCGGCCAAAACTTAGCAAAAGTGGCAAGGCCAAAATATGATTATTATAAATAAATTTAGTTTCAAACAGGTCGCAACCCTCTTCAAACACCTCAAAAGTATTCCCAATATTATTTAGTTGTGAACCCGCATGAGTCCGAAATTACCATTTTTTACCAGAATTTCCAGATTTTACCGGAAATCGTACTTGGTTTTCTGGCAACTGAGAGGACAAATAAGAGAGTACGTAAGGTCATCTCTTTGTCAGAAGCTACCTGGTGGAAAATTCTGGTAAATCTGTCAAAAGATCCGATGTAGTGTGTTTGACAACCAAATTCTAAACAAAAGAGAAGTGCACTCTGCTAATGCATGTTGAAAAGTAAATAATTCCTTGCTTGAGTGGATGCTAATGAGTTTTGGTTAAATTACAAACGCTTAAAAAGGTATTAGCCGTAATTTTACGTTTAAAAACTTTGAAACTTTAACACATTACCACCCTATACTCTATATGTGATTGACCATTGAACTAAATCGTTGTTTATTTGGGTAAGATTAAAATATATTTTACTATTCAATATTGGAGTTGGTGTGAAACAAAAATTAATAATTTATTGTTATGTATGCAAATGAGAACTACAATTCTGAGCTTATTGAGCATCTCTTAGTCAAACACAAAGGCAATTTTGCTTGATCAAGTTTCGAATCTAAGAAGAAAATGTTTTTAACAAACAAAAGGTTAATAACAAAATTTGAAGGATTTAAGATATTGCGTATGGTAGCATGAAACGTCACAATCTTCTTAATTGTCAGGCTGTTGATATGGCTACGAAAAAGTGACAATGGAAACCCATAGCAGAAGATTTCATACTTACAGTGGGATAAACTTCAAACCTCTAATATAAATTAGTTAAATTTAGTTATTATTTTTTTTATCAATTTTAAGTTTTCGTTTGGAATAATTTTCATGAACTTATCTATTAGGAGATCTCTTTCCGATATCTATTGAAATTTTGACATCCTCACTTTTTGGAAAAAGAAGTTCAAGATACAAGTTTATGTGCAAAAAATAAATTAAACAATAAAAGTCTCCTTATATTTATGGAACTTATAATAGAAAAATTTTTATTTCATTACCCAGACTTTATGAATAGCCTACTCTATAAGTAATAGTAGAAATTCCGAATTAGTAAGTTCAGTCAACACGTCATTCAAAAGTTTTGAACAAAATCACTTTTCTCTTTTGTGAAAATTTGGGACTATCTTATGCGAGTATTGTCGACAAAATGTTAGTCAATGAATGACTAAAAATTAACGAATAAATGGTTAATCGCGATTAATGATTAAAATTAATTAAGCGATCGCTGTGGTGTAGTGGTTAGAAGTGCGCACTACCATTCCGCAGGGTGAGCGTCCGAGCCCAGTTCCGGCCAAAAAAAAAGAAAATGTTTTTTGTAATAGTGGTCGTCCCCCGGCAGGAGTCGGCGTAAAACTGTAGGTCCCTCCCCTTTGTGCGACAACGCCAAGGCGCATGCCACAATCGGAGGAGTAGCCCTAACATATGTCGGTGGTCCTCTGCAATAACGGCACAATTCAAAATTTCAGGTTTAGAAAAATACATAATTTGAAAGCTTACAGTATGACTGCATATAATCCGGAATAATTACGTTCCAAGACATATTATTGCTAAATTACGAAACAAAAAATCTTTAATTGGCTCTACTGAAATATATGAAATTTTTAGTTGTGTCGATATGTAAGCGCCTTTCTATTATTATTAGTAATCATCAATAGAATTTCAAATTACATAAACCCAGTCACAGCCCTTTTTTGTATTCGACGCTTCCAGAAATCACATAATACATAAAATAAATAAAAGCTGTTTTGATTAGTATTACATAAACTGGAAACTGTTAAAAATAAGTGCGCTTGTGTACAGAGATTTTAGAACCTATTTAGTTCCTAAAATGTCTGTTTGCGACACATAACAATAAAAATGCACATCAAATTGCTAAGAATGATGAAGGAAATCGATTCAGACATGCCTGTTTAACTGGCCGTGCGTGCTCAAAACAAACACATGTTAATTAAGGAGCTATTCAAGTATTATGTAACCACCAGTGGAAAGCGGGGGTCTTGGTTTCCTTATTTTTAATAACAACGGGCAACATTTCTTCAAATAAGTAAAACATTAATTACACACGCACACATTTTGCCTGCAATTTCGATCACAATTGAACACTGCACTTCACTCTCGTTTCGAATTTTTGAAAGCGTTTTTTAAGCTATTTAGTGGTTTAACACTTCTTGTGCGCACTTGATATTGTAAAAAAAATATGCGCAATTCGATCCATAACTACATTTTTTTGTAAAGAACGCCCGTTTGCTTTAAATTTGTAAAAATACAATTATTTTTTTATTTTGTTTACGTCTGTCATTTGTTACAAATGAAGAAAAGTCCAAGAGTTGCCAAGTATAAATATCTTTATATCTATTTATTAAAATAATAATTTACAATAATAATTTATTTAATTAATACTTTATTAAAATACAAATTTGAAGTGCAAATACATTTGTAAAACTGTTTATCACAAAATGTTATTAATTGTTTGCAAGCATACTATAGTTTTCATGCATTTTGAGAATAAATAATCTAATATGTGTACATATATATCGTCGTTTAAAGTACAAAACCGCGTATCGTCATTCTTCAAAACCGTGTGACTGACATTGGCTGCCAAAAATTGGATTTGCTCACAAAAACTCTTGGCTCAATTCTTATCCACTCGTCCTGAAATATACTAGCCAGAATACGTTTGCTTTATAAAAAAGATAACCATTTTGAAATATGGGTGACTTTACTCTCTAGAAAATAATTTATGCAATTACGCGGTTTTGCATTTTCTTGATACGCGATTTTGTACTTTAAACGACGATATGTATAGCATGTGCTTACGGCGGCCGCCGTAGCAGAGTGATTACATGTGCGTACTTCCACTCCATAGGACCATGGTTAAATACCTGGTCAGATCATAGCCCAAAATAGCAGTCGTCCTTCGGCACGCAATGGCAAACCTTCGAGTAT
>NW_023458563.1:1270463-1271548 GCF_013731165.1 Rhagoletis pomonella | reverse complement strand
TCGTAAGCTTAACGCGATCACCGTAGCAGACCGCTACCCAATACCCCTAATAAACGAAGTATTGTCCCAACTGGAGAAAAATAAATATTTTTCTGTGTTGGACCTAAAAAGTGGATTTCATCAAATCCCGCTCATGGAATCCGACATTGAGAAAACGGCTTTCTCAATCAATAATGGCAAATACGAGTTCACGAGATTACCATTCGGACTCAAAAACGCCCCTTCAATATTCCAGCGAGCCCTAGATGACATTCTTCGTCATCACATCGGCAAAATATGCTACGTATATATTGATGACATAGTCGTTTTCAGCAACTCCGAAGAAGAGCACGCTCTCCACTTACAGAAAATTTTTAAAACTCTCGAAGACGCCAATATGAAAATCCAACTGGATAAATGTCATTTTTTCAGGGACTCTGTAGAGTTCTTAGGATTTATAATCTCCTCAAGAGGAATAACAAAGAATCCTGCGAAAGTAGAAGCAATTGCAAAAATACCTTACCCACAAACCATTAAGCAATTACGCTAATTTTTAGGTCTTTCCGGCTACTACCGCCGTTTCATTAAAGATTACGCCATGTTGGCCAAACCCCTCACAATACTCTTAAGAGGGGAAGAAGGGCGTATATCCAAAAACAAATCAGCTAAAATAAATATTGAATTGAATGAAGAAGGAAAAGACGCTTTTAATAAAATTAAAAGATCCTTCATGTCTGACGATGTTATACTTTCATACCCCGACTTCAGTAAAGAACTCCATTTAACAACCGATGCTTCAAATTATGCCATCGGTGCAGTCCTTTCTCAAGATAAAAAACCAATTGCTTTCATTTCGCGAACGCTCAATAAAACCGAAGAAGCCTATGCTACAAATGAAAAGGAATTTTTAGCTATAATATGGACTCTAAACAATTTTAGAAACTACCTCTACGGCTCAGCTAAGGTCAAAATATTTACAGACCATCAACCTCTTACGCAAGCTCTTAGTAACAAAAACAATAATTCAAATATGAAACGCTGGAAAGCCACTCTGGAAGGATATAACCATGAAATCCATTTCAAACCAGGTACAACCAACGTTGTGG
>NW_023458563.1:1232243-1270363 GCF_013731165.1 Rhagoletis pomonella | reverse complement strand
TTGTTTTTTTGTTATTTTATGGCCTTATACCAATTATATTCAACAATTTTTAATGAGCTTGAGGCCGTTTTTAATGAACAACTTATTGTGGCAAAGCAACAATAATGTGAAAATATGGTAGAAGTGATAGCTATTTCGGAAATCACCACATTTCCTCATCAGACTTATTTCAGTAGGCTTCGAACCGACGATCCCACTGACTCAGCCAGTTGCCTATGCACTGCGCTAAGTTCGCCTTGTAAATTAGCGTTGCTTTTTTCCCACTTTTTCATTTGTTATGCCAACACAATCAAGCGCAGCTATTCCGCTGCAATTCACTTGATCATGTGGTTGTTGGTTTTTGCTAATAATGCTATTTTTAGAATGTTTAACTTTTAGGTGTGCTAGTCCGTAAGCTATTTGTTGTTTTTATTTTTGTTATTTTATGGCCTTATAACAGTTATATTCGACAATGTTTGAAGAGCTTGAGGTCGTTTTTAATGAAAAACTTATTGTGGAAAAGCAACAATAATGTGAAAAAATGGTAAAGTGATAGCTATTTCGGAAATCACCACATTTCCTCATCAGACTTCTTTCAGTAGGCTTCGAACCGACGATCCCACTGACTCAGCCAGTTGCCTTTGCACTGCGCTAAGTTCGCCTTGTAAATTATCGTTGCTTTTTTCCCACCCTTTTATTTGTTATGCCAACACAATCAAGCGCAGCTATTCCGCTGCAATTCACTTGATCATGTGGTTGTTGGTTTTGTTGGTTTTTGCTAATAATTCTATTTTTAGAATGCTTAACTTTTAGGTGCTCGTCCTTAAGTTATTTTTATTTTTTTTTTCAAGCTCATTAAAAATTGTTGAATATAATTGTTATAAGGCCATAAAATAACAAAAAAAATAAATAACTTAAGGACGAGCACACCTAAAGGTTAAACATTCAATAAATAGAATTATTAGCAAAAACCAACAACCACATGATCAAGTGAATTGCAGCGGAATAGCTTACTTACACAAGTGTTCACGTGTTTTTTTTTAATATTCACGTTTTTTCAAGATAAAATTTTTTTGTTATAAATCAGTTTCGAACTTTATACAAAATTTAGGATATATCATACAATTTTCATCAAGGTTTCGAGCTTTTTAATCTGAACCTTTACAACATCTTTGCGTATGCAGTTTTGTAGCCCATACAATTTTAGTCCAATGAAGTGCAAGTTTCAAGCGGCTAAAAAAACGCGTTGATTTTTAATACTTTTTTTGTGACAACTTTGTCGGTCTTCTTTAAAGAACAAGTGCAATTTACAAAAATTGGAGTTGTTTTTTTAATTTTGTTGCGAATGGCCCCCCGCATTTCATTTCTTAGGAAATTCATGCTTATATGAAAAAAGTGCGAAAATCCGCCAGCAAAAAAAAATGTAAAAAATCAGCGCAATTTTTTAGACGCTTTAAACTTGTATGGGCTAAGAAACTTTGGACGAAAATTTGCTGAATTTTCTATGATCTTAAAAACTCTCGATTTATATGGTTTGGCTAAAGCTTGGACATTTTTATAGAAAAATAGCAAAAAAAATTAACTTGAAAAACGTTGTGATTATTAAAAAAAACACGTAAACACTTGTGTAAGTCACTGTATTTCATATAATGACGCGATACTGTCTAGTGTACAAAATGGTCGACGGTCCCAATACTGGCTCACATACATATACGTGTGTGTGGAGGTATGTATGTACCCTAGTGGTTAGGTGATTAAGTGACGTTTGGAGTAGTTTTGGCTATTTTTCTTTTGTTTATTTAATGTTTATATTTTTTTATACAAGTCTAGCACTTTACCTAACCAACGCCACATAAATCAACATTTCAAATTTCGTACAAAAATTATGAAAATCCGACAAAATTTAAACTTTTTATTCAGAATTTGTAGAAAATTTGGGTTATGCAGTTTTTTTAGCTCATTGGATTTTAGTAAGTTTACAAGACGCTAGAAAATCGCGTTGATTTTTATCATTTTTTTGCTGACGGTGTTGTGCATTTTCTTCCGTATAAAATATGCTCAACAATTTCGTTTGTATGGGAGAAAATGCCTAGCATCCTCAGCAAAAAAAAAATTATTAAAAATCAACGCAATTTTCTATCGTCTTGAATTTTGCACTTTTACCTACTAAAATTTTATGAGCTAGAAAACATAAGCATACCCAAAATTTTTCAAAAATTCTAAATAAAACGAATGTTAAAGTTTGTTGGTTTTACATTTTTTGTACGAAGTTTGAAATGTGAATTTATGTGGCGCTAGTTAAGAAAAGTGCTAAACTTTTATAAAAAAACTCAGTGCGTGTAGTCCCTACGCGCGGAAGAAGTGAAACTTAATTGATGAAATGCCAGAAAGAAAGAAATGTGCGATATACATACATATTTACATATTTTCTAATATACAAAGAACATATTTAATTAAAATTTTTTAACGATCTTTAATTTTTTATTTTTTATAACCAACAGCAAAATTTAATTATTATTTGCGGCTGAGAAAACATACATATCCACAAAGTTAACTAGTAGATTAGATTGCGGTAACTAAAGTAAGATATGAAATGTTTTATTTCAATATTATTATTTCTGGAAAAAACCCCCATCAATGGCAGCCGCTCATTTGGCTGTTGGATCATTTCCACCATTAACCATTTCCAGTGAAAATTTTTAAAAAATTTTGTCAGTTCATCAGATTTGGCCAGCAAAAATTTTACGTTGAAATCTCCTGCGAGAATCACAGGTCGATCATAACAGTCTACTTATCTTCATCTTCATCGTCATCGTCATCTTCATCTTCATCTTCATTTTCTTCATCTTCATTTTCATCATCTTCATCTTCATCTTCATCTTCATCTTCATCATCTTCATCATCTTCATCTTCATCTTCATCTTCATCTTCATCTTCATCATCTTCATCTTCATCTTCATCTTCATCTTCATCTTCATTTTCATCTTCATCTTCATCTTTATTCAAATCCCTTTCTTTTGATGCACATATTGGGATACTTTATTTACTTTAATAAATAATTTGAATTTGATTTTCGTATACATGGCAACCCTTTAAAAAACTAGAATCAGATTACACATCTACAGGACGAGGCCTTTGATGTGACACCTCATTTTTGAAAATCGAACGAACAATACAGATTTTATTACTGGGTGTTAATATTTAACGCAACCCTCTGCAGCAGAGAAATTTTGAATTCGATTTTCTAACATGTGGCAACTCCTTTCATGGAACTAAAGCTGTGTTGCACACCCGAAGGACGAGGCCTTTCATGTCACACCTCATTTTTGAAAATCGAACGAAAGATACAGATTTTATGACTGGGTGTTAAATATTTAACGCAACCATCTGCGGCAGAGAAATTTTGAAGTCGATTTTCCTACATGGAACTAAAGCTATGTTGCACACCGGAAGGACGAGGCCTTCCATATGACACGTCATTTTTGAAAATCAAACGAACTGTTCAGATTTTATGACTTGGTGTTAAATATTTAACGCAACCCTCTGCGGCAGAGAAGTTTTTAATTCGATTTTCCAACATGTGGCAACTCCTTTCATGGAACTAAAGCTATGTTGCACATAGGAAGGACGAGGCCTGTCATGTGACACCTCATTTTTGAAAATCGAACGAACGGTTCAGATTTTATGACTTGGTGTTAAATATTTAACGCAACCATCTCCGAACTCGTGTAAGAAGTTTCACCACAAAAAATATAAACATTAAATAAACAAAATAAAAAAAGCTAAAACTAATCAAAATCTCACCTGTCTTAATCAGCTGACCACAAGCGTATATGTACTCTTTAACTATTCCAAACTAACCATTAGCATATAATTTAATAAGACATTCGTTACTATAATTAAGGAATTTATATTTCATGTGTATATATAAAATTATTTAAATACTTTTAAGGTTTTGCTGGCTGTTCAAAGCTTGTTCACTTAATGATAATGTTTGCAAATATGTAACGCTAATTTACTATTAGCTTATATTCATATACATATATTCTGAATGCATGTGCAATTAAAAATACGCTATTAACTAAACTTAAGATCGAACTTAATAAGAATATATATATATTTATAATGATGAATGTATGTATATTATTAGTGCAATACACTAAGGTTACATTAACTTTAATCCTTAAATTCACATGTACCTATATCTATTAAAAAAACATTCGATAATTGCCAAAAGTCGTATATGCATATCTATATAAATTTGTGATTCGTATATTACATGCGACAAACAAATTTAAAAGCCTTAAACTTATATATATTTTTTTTTAATTTCCTCTTTTTTATTGTTGCTGTTATTTTACACCAACTCTGCAGTTGTATATGCACAATGAGAAGTTAAATTGCATTTAACTTGAGTGTGCACGATTTGTACATGAAAAATAATATGGTTTTAAAAAATTCGTACATAATTTTTGCAGCCTGATTCATAGCAAACAGGCAGACATTTCGTCGGCGTGTATAAATCTAGCTATGCGCGAAGTTTGCCTAACTACATAGATATAGTACATAAAATGTGTGATATATTTCTTATTGATGCATATTCCGTAATCCGACGGATGTCATTCGCGCGAATATAATCCTTGTTGTTGTTGTAGCGGCACTACTAAGCCCCGCCTATTTCGGTTTGTCCATCAATAGATGTCCAGCTCAACTAACGGTAGGCCGAAGAAACGGGCAGTTGCTACGGGGTCGGACCAAAGGAAGATGGGGTGTTAGTTGAGTGGGATTGAGCGGGCATGTGAAGAGGTGGTTGGTGTCGTCCGGGGAGTCTTAACATGCCGGAAACTCATTGGGAATATTGGGGTCGAGTCTGAGCAGGCAGATGTTGAGACGGCTGCAATATCCAGACCGTAACTGGTCAAGAGTAACGCAGGTCTCTCTTGGCAGTTGAAGCTCCGTGACTGTTACACATACATCGGATCTAATCTTTAGTACTCGCTTGTTATGCCAGTATGAATCGGAGAAGATTCGCGCGAATTGCATCCGCCGGATTACTGAATAGGCATGATCATTATTTTTCTAAAGGTGTCATTTGATTTGAGGTTAACAATAGCGCTGTTAATGAATATTTAGATGCTTGCTTTTTTATGTGAAACGTATTTATCAGTTACTATTTCTCATTTTATAATTATTTTTTTAATATGTTCTGTGTATATGACGGTGATGTGAGATTTTCAAAATACTAACGTACGATTTTGCACATTATGCTTCAAGTTATACTATGAATTATTTTGAACGATTGATGTGATAAGTGATGAAATAATTAAATTTTTATTCATGTATTCATAATTATGGCAACTATTATAGCCTTTTTTATTGTATTGTTATATTACTTTAAGTTATGGGGAATTGATTTACAAACTGTTCTAGAAAAATACGATTATTCTTCAATGTAAGCTAATTGTCACATAGTTTTCCCATATATCTTGCGCTTTTCCGTAAACTTTACATTTCATTTCGTCTTGAATTTGTTCTTATACCGGACATGCTCATGCAAAGCTGTAATACTTTATAGATTGCTAAAATTATAGTAATAAAAAAAGTTTTGTCACCGGAAATGTTTATAATTCTATTAGTTTGATTGCATTTACTAATGTATTTAATTATCGGATTTTTCAATTAAAAAGGCAGTTTTACATATTTTTTGATTATAATTTAATAAAGTAGATAAAATCTCAGCTTCAAAATGATGTTTCATAAAATTTTACATTTCTTTAGTCACTACTATAATTGCGAATACATACTACAACAATAAAATATTTATACTTTCCTTATTTTAATATGCTTCTAACACATGAGTTATAAAAGATGCTGCTTTCGTTTGTTTTCATTTCTGAAAAAAATGGCCATGTGGGCAAATCTGAGAAATAGTCAACCAAAAAACGGAAAAATGCATGCAATTCAAATTCTCCCGTTTTTATGTAAAGAAATGGAATACTACAAAATATGTTAGTTTCGTTTCTTTTTACATTTATTTGAAAAATCCGATTTGCCCTTCCTAATTCTCGTCGCGTTAAGAACTCAATTTCCCCATTGACAAAAAGAGTAGCGTCCGCTACGTTTCGAGAAGTAAATTGAACCTATAGCTTGCCTTTTCATTTTATTAACTTCATTATTTTCTCTTCAAAGTATTCTTGTAGATTGTGTTTTCCATTCATGACAATTTTCCAAAAATCTGTTGAATTTGATCGTCTTAACAAAATCCCTTCCATTTAGAGTAACGACCGAACGCAAATTTAGAGGGAAATACACTACCATTAGGTTGTACTCAAATTTTCACAATTTTCTTCTCATAAATTATGCTTTATACGTTCCCTTATACCATTGCAGAAAAAATAGAATAAAATATCAGAACGCTAGGATTTGCCCATACCCAATAAACACCAAAAAAATATTTCTCCATCCTTGGAGAAATTCATAGTTTTCAAGTTGATATCCAACATCATTCTCTAACTCATCTCTGACCGACGCGCAGATACATAAAAAGTGATAGAGAAACGAATTTTTTAATTATCAAGTGAAAAACTAAAGCTATACAAAGAGGAATATTATCAACGAAAAGTAAATAATCTTCAAAATATCCTGAAAGAAAACAAAAGGCGAAGTTAATCAAGAGGCAAAAATACTGTCGGACAATACAAAAGGAGTAATAAAGTGAATAAAATTATAGTTTAAAAAACTAAAACCTCCCTATTATAATTGCCATTCGTACTGTCATCAGCAGGGAACGGATTTTATGGAAATTGCCTTTTTTCTGCTAAAGAGATAGAGTATATTCGATTAAGAATGTCCACGATTTAGCTTTCCCTGATTCCATATATACACATTTGATGTTGCCTTTTTTTGCCTTTTTTAAGATATTTGCCTTTTCTACCTTTAAAAAAGTGATTATAGCATTTACAATTTTTTTTGTTAAGATTAAAAAATATACACATGCCCATGCGGCTTATAGAAGCGCAGGGCCCTCTTGCCAAATTGGTGTTGAAAAAATTCAAAGCCGTTTTCTCAGCTAACGTAGGCTTGAAGTCAATAAGGGGTGTGGATAAAATTGTAAAGAGCGAGGAAAACGCCCTTATTCCTGATAACATGAACGTTTTAAACGTTCCATATTTAAATTGGGCTCCACTTGTATCAACTTACGTCGAGCGAACATTTAGTACATTCAAGGCTTTTCTTCGCGAAAATCGAATGAAAATGCTGCCAGAAAACTTCAAAATGCATCTTGTGGTTCAATGTTACTACAACTATACAGATTAAAGTTTTATGAGTTAGAAACTCGAAAGGATAAAATAGTCAAAGATTCAAAGTACAAATTTTTCATATAATGAAACTAGTTCATAGTTTTTCCCTTTTTACTTGTAATATAAATTTCACACATTTCTAAAAAAACTATATTTTTTGATTGTTCTTCGTATTTTCTGTGTTTTTTAGTGCCTTATTTTGCTTTTTTTGTAATATCTTTTTTTTGCCTTTTTCGCTATTTTATTTTACCTTTTTTACCTTTTTTACAATACCTAGTGCCTTTTCCTGCCTTTTTCGCTATTTTATTTTGCCTTTTCCAGGCCTATTTCGTTACTTTATTTTGCCTTTTTTATAGGTTTTTGGGTCCTAAAAATCCGTTCCCTAGTCATCAGGTATGTAACTTGAGAATAGAAATCGCTGCATCTTTTAGGCGCATCAATATTACATAGTTACATCCCGAGCTAATAAAAGGAAGGTAAAAATTAATATTAAAATTTATCTATGTATGTCGTTTCAATCGAAAAGGTATAAGCTATTTTACTATTTCAATTTCAGTATTATATGTTTGAGGCCATTTGGATAATTACATTGGAGTTCAAGTTGAGAACTAGCATTTTCTCAACTTGAGAAACAGTCCTTTTTTCATACAGAGAAAAATACCCTTTTTGTTGAGAACGCTATGATCCTCCACTTGAAGTACTGCTGAGAAACAACGTTGGAGATTTGAGAAATACCTTAGTTCTCAACTTAACTCAAGTTGAGCTCAAACGTAAATGTTTGTTGGGTATGTACAATATGTCGGTGTGTACCCAGCAAACACAGTCTCTAACGTTGTACGTTTTGATTTTACATTCGAATGCTAATGTAGTTCTCGAATCGAAAATCAGTTTAGAGAACTACATATGTTAGAACTCGATTAGAGAATTATTAGAAACACACTAGACATTAGAAGCCAATTAGAATTCAGCGTTAGAATATGATTCGATATCTAACCTTTTTCTCGGTATCGAGTACTTAGTTCCCTTTTTGTAGAGAATGCAATAGTTCTCGGCAATTTCTCTAATCGTTCTCTCACATTAGGCTAAAAACATAGTGAAACGGCGACAAGAGGCTCAATCAATTCTTGTTCTGCGATATGGTAAGGTGATATAAATAACAGGCTGACTTCCAAAACGTCAATTGCTTTGCATACGTACAAAGTATAATATTGCATAACGCCGAGCTACAAAATATTGACAATGTATACTATTCCAAAACGCATAAGAAAAGTTATCGAAACGCATCGCCAGAGCAATTAGTGCATCAGAAACAATGTTGATGCTTCGTTTGTTATTGGTTACCACTGGTGTTTTAAAAATTTAGATTTCAGAAAAATTGTTCATTGCTATTTTGAATATTTAAAATATGCAATGTGTCGCAACTCTGCATATACAAACAGTTTGAATACCGCAGTATAACAGTTTCCAAACATTGCATTAATACGTTTTGGAAGTCGGCCACACCTTCACACCGCATTTATTTCGGTGTGAATTTTTGACTTTTCACTTCACTTCACGATAACGCAGAACGAGAACTGACCCCAAGCACAGCGAAGATAAAAACGACGAAAAAATATACAGGTATTCCAATATAGCATCGCATAGTGATGAGCAAAGCAAAAAATCAAAAATATAGTAAAGCGACGAGAATATAAAATTCAAATTTCGTCGTTTTTTAGTTTCATTGATTGAAGATTTTTTCACTAATTATTAAAATTTTTTCCCTCAAATAACTTAAATAACTTCAAGAAAAATCTGCCTCATTTCGAGAGTCGTGTCGAATCGTATCGAAAATTTCATGACATTGCCTAAAAGTTCGACTAGACTATACTTATTTCAGCACCAGAGTAAACAATGCCAATGTTGTCGAGAATTGTGAAATGAGACCAACAAGTAGGTAAATGTAAAAGCAAATTTCCATGCGTCATTATTATAGGAGACGTGTTTCTTTTGAAATAGAAATCCCTGCGGGACACATTTTGCAAGGAGATGAAAAGAATTCCCCAAAGTCGTTCAGGCGATGAAGCTTCTCAGCCAGTTCGGCTCATTTCGAAAGTCTTTAGTTTCTGAAAGAGAAGTTTATCCCCAGACGAAGTAGTGAACATTTAGAGGTATTTGAGGAGTCGTAGTGCTGGAGAGCATATCCCTTTCCAACTTCGAGTTAGACAGTTACTCCTTCAACGTCAAGTCAACTTGAAAACAAGAAAAATAAGAGACGTAAAAAGAGAAACTAAAAATTAAAAAAAAGCGAGAACGGAAACGGTGTGAGGATATGGCTTTTTTTGGAAATTTGATGCCGCATGTTGCAAAAGTGGAACCTTCAAAGAAACTTTAACTTAACTAAGAATGCAAATGGAATAATAATAATATAATTTTGCGTACCAACATACAAACACATATTAAACCGGTTGACAGAATTTTGGAATATGTGTATTAGCAGTCGATTGCAGCATATCTGCATTTTATGTTTTTCATCAGACACTTAGGGCCGTTTGCACCATGTCTAGTTAATTCTAACTTCCAGTTAAACATCTTTATCGACACCCATCATATAACATGTGATCGATAAAGCAGTTAACGTGCTTAACTGAAGGATGTACCTCCAGTTAGCGTTAACTAGACATGGTGCAAACGGCCCTTAAAAGTGAAAATTCTTTGCTTTCAGTTGGGAGTAAATGCAAACATCTATGTAGGCATGGGTAACACAGCGCTGCGCGACGCAATTGCGCTAACACCGTAGCCGGAGTTGTCGCGCCAATACCAATATATGAAAAGCGCTAGCGCCATTAACAGCATAATACATATGACACACACACAATTCGCTTTAATTCTATGACAAATTACACGTACATTGTTTTTGCTTTTGAGTGGTGAGAATGCTAGAAACTTATGTCCCACTGGGAAAATAGGTAAGCACCTTGCGAGGTAAGCCATGTTTTCTTTCAGTTTTTAGTATCAAAATTGTCATCATGGCCAATGTCATCTACTAGTAAAGGGCAAAATGAACACCTCCGAACACACATTACGTTGTCAGTTGCAAAATAACGTGCAGCCGAAGTTATTTCCAAGCACCGAACTACTCCGAGCGACTGCTCTGCATTACACGTAACTTACTTTGTAAAGCGGCTCAGAAGTATATCTGACACCAAATGTACATTCTAAATTCCTACTTACATAAGGCGGCCATGCCTTTGTAAAAGTAAGGGACGTTCGGCAGGGAAATGGTAATGACTGCCAGGTGAAGAGTAAGTTGCTAATAAGGTATTATTACGTGCTCCTAAATCCCACTGGGGTATTTTGGCAAACTTAAAGCTTTTACTCAAAATTATGAGAATATCGTGGCATTTACTACATTCTTAGCAATTAAATTCCGTTGGCGGTACAAGCATTGCTCAGCGCCGAAAGTTAAAGTAATAATAGACATGACACCACTGTATGGTGTGTTACACTGTATGACGATGGGTACTGTGGTGGCACTCAGATGGCATCGTGTACAAATCAGTACACTGCTCTAATGCGCTGAGTTAGTGCGCTGACACCACAGGTGACACCGGCGTTATTGAGCTAGCGCCATAAAAATTGCGCTATTACCTGTGGCTACATCTATGTAACCGCAGAACTCCACAGGCAAACACCGATGGCCTACCAACTGTCATTTTGACGAGCAATGTGATTGCAAGTTTTTGTGTGTGGGCACTTTGATGTCTTGAAATAAGCATTTGCGGCATGACGCCACCAGACAACATTCTCTCAATTTCGGTGTTTAAAAACATTTAAATCTTTAAAAAACTTGCTGAAAAATTTCCTAAAACGTAATCATAAATAATCCAATAAGGAACAGACTTTTATTTTGATTTAATATAAAAATTTCATCGATGTTACCACCAGCACGCTTTCTTTCAAATGAAAATATGGCTGTCAAACTATCGAATTGCCTGCAATAGATGTCAAGCAATAAGCGCTGACATATATTGCAGCACATAAGAAATAAGCGGTCTCCATTGGAAATATATTTTGTGACATAGTTTTCACATCAGTGTTTTCCTGTGGAGACAGGGCCTAAGGAAAAAAGCAACACACCCAATGGGCTCTAATTCCCAACGAAAAAACGACAGAAGAAGGTAGGGGATGGCAGGGGTAGGTCGCGATAGAGATAACGATTCGGATTTCTATACAAAATGTACCACATTCTTAAGTCAGAGCTTTCCATGGTCGAAATGTTATTTGCATTGAGCAGAGCACATAAAAAGAAAAAAATCCACTTGATGTTTTTTGCCGTTTAGCTATATTTTACATGCTTCGTGGCTTTTATCGTCGCTTTGCTCGTCGCTCTTGTCGTTCCAGTATGTTAGGCGTTCAAATCGTTCCCCAACCTAAATGTTGGATGGGTAGTGTTTTATTCACTCAATAGTGTTTATGTGAAGTACAATAAAATACATAAAAATGTATACAATTTTATCCAACAAATATACAAGTTCCTGCACTCTAATTGTTTTTTTGAAATGTCATGACGCCTTTTTGTCGTGAAAAAGTATAAAATAAGTCTGGCATGCATTCAGAAAAAGTACGGGGGAAAAAAAGTGTGTTATTAAAAGTGTGTTAAAAAATGTGAATGGAAAACCCCTAGTTATTCCTTGTTTTGCATCGCTGAGAAAGATGTAAATGTACAAGTACAAAACAAAGTTTCGGAAGTCCGTTATCACAAAGGATTATTTAAAATGAAAAAATAAATAAGTGCAAGGAAAACAATGACTTTAGAAACTCTACTGTGTACAGTAGGAACTCGCCCCATTTACCGGATTTCTCAAGATCAGCTGCCTTCGAAATTTTACAATACCTAAAAATTCGTATCACAAAAGTGTTTTGTTGCTTCAGGTAGTTATAATAAATCCTTAAAAATATTTGGCTGTAGCAAAAGAGAATGAGCATTTTATGAGCAACATGGGAATGGTCGCTGCGCATAACGATGCAAGCGACAAAATTATACAGCCTCATTGCGTAGGTCGTAAATAGGCTAAATTGTACGACTCGACAACAGTAGCATTGTCTATTGTCGTAATGAAATAAGTAAACGACCAAAATCGTCGAAAACTATACAGTACTGCCAAGTTTTTCCGTTTTAATACACTAGTCGAGTGGAAATTTTAGGCAATGACGTGCAATTTTCGATACGATTCGACTCTCGAAAAACGACTGGCATTCGACACGACTCTCGCAATGAGGGTGATCATTTTACAAGAATGAAAAAAAAAAACGTGTTTAATTACGCCCATAAAGTCATTTGATTTCGTTTTCGTTATATGAGGCTTTAAGATACTTGCCTTTAGAAAATAAAATATGTACATTTATGTCTTTAAGGTTAAAAACTAGTTTTCAGAAAATTGTCGTTTACAACGCTATTCGCAGAGATCATTCATATAGTGAATCAATTATAATTAGGGACAAAAATAATTTAAGGGTGCAATGGGAAAGAAAGTTTACAAGAAATTGGCTGTGAAATGGGTATAAGTCATTCCACTATTTACAATATTATAAAACCATATAAAAAAACGGCGCTTTGTTCATAAAGTGGAGTGGGGAAATGTGCCAATAAGAAAAATCTTTATGCTCTCAGTTAACTTGGGAACATGAAGGTCTGGGGAATATGTGCCCCATGTGTTGTTATTTTGCGTTTTTCTTTGCTCTGAAGCGATTACAAGGGACCCAATAGTCCCTAAATGTGAGATTCTTCCTCTACGTATGTTGTATTTCCTGGGACTACAGTGAGATTTTGGCTGTTATTATAACTAGCAAGATGAACAAGCGAATGCATTTTGATGTCTTCAAGCAAAATAACTGGGTTTCGACGTTAAATTGGACCTACAATATATTACATTATCGTGGTGTGCCTCTAGTCAAACACTGAAGTTGTAAGTATACTCTGAACGGCAGATGGATTTTAAGAGGTTTTCCACGTCAGATATATATTCGGGAGAGTGTAGTGCGCACTTCTAACCTGCCACGGCGACCACCTTGGACCTAAGCTTAATTGATTCACTGGTATATATTTACATAACATAATCTGACTGCTATGTACTTTTCTATACGTTGTAGAATTTTTAATTGTAATTCCTGTCGAACATAGCATCCCCGGAGCAGTAATTTCAAATAACGAAAACATTTCATCGAGGACTTTAGTTGCGTATGGAGGCGTTGTGTATGCCTATGCCCTGTGCGTTGTTCATATCGTCGATGGCGCGAAAGCGAACAAACCCGTGTTCGGCTACAAGCATTGCAGTGCCATTGCCACTGCCACGGATGCTGATGCTTTCTGAAGCAGTCAACGAAGTGCCGGATGCATTCGAAGTGCTGGATGTGGAATGAGTACTACTTTTCAAATGGATTTTGCCAACCAATTGGTCGGCTGTGTTACTGTTTGGAACATTGATATCGTTCAAATGGTTTCGGACACCGCAAAATGATGTTGTGCTATTACTATTTGTAATACAAGAACCATCTTCATTATCAATTAAGTTAGAGCGCTCTACATTACTGCCTGGTAACATCATGTCATCATCGGAGTTTTGCTGACGCTGCGAGTGGTTTTTCTGCTGAGTACTGTTATGGTCAAGAGATGAACGACTAAATAAGTGTTCGTGCTCGCGATCATGATCATGGTCATGATCGCGCTCACGTGCCACACCTGTGCCCATGTTGGAACGGACACTACGCTGCTGCTGCTGATGGTGCCGTTCTGAGGCTAGTGCTAATGTCTGCGCGCCAGATGTACGTTGTGCTGATATATTCGACGAGGCAGCTGATGAAGAGGATGAATTGCGACCATGCAGAATTCCTATACCAGGCCCATGGTCACCACAATTGCCGCTATCACCGATGTTATTTAAAGTGCCACTTTTACGAACGCCGTTGTAGATGCCACGATCAAAGGAATTGTAACCACCATAGCGACTAGTGCTTGACGCACAAGAATGCGTAGAGTTCGAGCTACGCCGCTCTGGGTTTTCATAAGCATTGCGATCCAATGTTGTATGGATTTTCCTTTCACGATTGATTTTATGGTTTTCGACACGAGGAATTGGTTGACCTGTGGAATGTGATTCTGACCAACAATCCGCAGGTTTGCTGGTGCTACCAGCTACCAAATGTGGTCTTTCAAAGTTATTGAAGTCATAACTGGTTGTATGAGGGGGTTGTAAGGGTTCCGAATAGCAACTGTCACTTTGGAGAAGCAGCATATGCTGCTGTGAGGCTGCCGATGAACCGGATGCACCGCTACTACTAGCCGTAGTGGAAGTTGTTGAGGTTTTTGTAAATTTTTGTATTCCACCTGGGTTTGCTGAGGCTACGCCAAAACCTGAACCACTAACGGAACCACAAAGGTCAAAGTTTGGATTTTCATAATGATCGGTTGTCGTATCTGTTAAATAGTCTGCATATTGAGGTGCTTCGTGGCTGTAACGTACGCCACCAGCTAGCGTACTCTGCGTGCCATATTCACTTGCATTATGGTTCGCTATAGCGCTGTTCAGGGACCCTGAGTCGTATGGACGTTGGTATGTCGGTTGCGCTTGTAACTGGAATTCTCCAGCATTTCGTGTGCTGCCAGAACCAGTGGGAATAGCGCTGTTACTGGTCAGTTGAGACTGGCCATTGCCAGAGAGAGAATTCAGTGCAAAACTGTCGTCATAAATAAGTTTGCCAGTGCGCATTGTATATGTATGAAGGTTTGTATTCGCATTACACACAGCTGGATAGTCTGTCTCAAACTGTTCCTGACTGGAACTAGAGGTACACGGCAAAAAGAACCCTGCCACATTTGAGTGATTGTGGTGAAAGTGATGATGGGCATATTTCTCTCGATTATGATTTACTGTGCCGCCGCCGAACACTACACTGGTACCACCATTACCACTGGCTATGCCATAACGCGCATCGCCATTACTCACTGAAGTAACAGCTGTACCACCACCACTGCCGCCCCCGCTTGTTTTTAAGCCGGCCACCCACGAAAGCAAAGTAATAATTGATATTTCGATCAACCGTAAAGAGAATTGATAACCCCACTGTAACCAATCGATTTCAGAAGTCAATTGTTGTATAAGGGGCCGTGTTGTGGATATACTAATTGCCCCAAATATTTGCAAAGCAGCTAAAAGGACAAAAAGTAGCGCCGTCGCTATAGTGATGTGTATAGCGTATGAAAGATTCTGATACCCGTGTATATAATTTTGAGATTTGCTGCGAAGTATACGCTTCAAAATGCGGTATAAATAAAGGTACAATATACCGAGGAAAAGACATACAAAAATATATATAATCTGGCATATAAGAGAAAGCACCCTTGGCGGAGGAGTGTTGCTCGCAACATTACCTGCCGTTGCAGCTGCCGAGACCGATTGCATTAGAAGAGCTGAATGTACATTTCCGGCATTTGTAGACACCAATAAATGAGTTGCTGCCGCTGCTACAAATTGCTGCTGCTGCAGCTGGTGGTGATGCTGGTGCAAAAGTTGTTGCTGCTGCTGCTGACGTCTGTGGAGCAGCTGTTGCTGTTGTTGTTGATATAACAGTTGTTGTTCCTGTTGATTTTGCAGGGTGTACGATTCGACATAATGCAGTGTAATGCAGAGAACTACGTGCACACCACAGCCTACCACAACGGTTAGCGGGCGTATGAGTGCAGAGTATCGATTGTTCTTATGGTTCAGTGCCTTTAAAAATAAGTAAAGAATAAGAACTGAAAATGAAATTGTCAAGAATGTTGCCGGCAAGTTCAGTAGTAACTCAGAAACAAACAAATTAAAAGTAGCATGAATATTGTATGCATCATAACATAGATAGAAGATTCGTGCGGAACATATCACAATCAGTACTAAATGAATGCACATAAAATATGATTGTGAAAACAGGTGTGTCAACTTATTGTAGGTGAGTACTTTGTATAAAGAGTAAACTGCCAAAATTGTGAAGAGTACAACAGAAAAATAAACATGAATGTTCCATGCAACGGCCCATGTAGAGTGTGAAGATGCGGCAGCAGCTGTTGAAGACGACGTCGAGGAGCCAGCATCGCTGCCGATATTACCGCTTATAGCTGTTGCTGACAATGTTGGGCTCTTAGCGATTGTTGGGCTACTCGCTGTTGAAGTCGTTGACGTGGCAGCGGCGGCTGCCGCAGCTGCGGCTAGCTCTCCACCAATTGCAGCCGCTGTTGCCGGCGTAGAGCTACCAGCGCGCGAACCTCCACTAATACTGCTACTGCTATTCATTCCACCGTAGGTGTGGTTATTATACATGTTGGACTTTCCCGTAAATTTATTTTCACTGACTTCAGTTCTAGTTTCCGTATCATCACTGGCCAAGGCTGGACTATTTTTACTTTTATTTATATTTGAGCTACTTGATATTCCACTATCTTCCCCGCCTTCAACTTGTTGAGCCGTATTACCACCATCCAAGAGCACAACTGGCGATGATGGTGGCTGGTTGTAATTAACAATCGGACGGGAGGTGACTTGTTTTAGGAGCACTTCTGGGATTTCACCTTTATTTCCATTGGAGCCACTTAAAATACGGCGTATACTTGGCAAAACTTCTTGTCTTGTACTATGTTGTTGGGCCGAGTTGTTATTCTGTACAGGCGCCTCTTGTGAGTTGCCGCCGCTGCCATAGAAGTTTTTGCTATGATCGTTCGTTAACGTTTGTATAATACTTCCAACATTAGACACGTCCGCGTTTGATTTGCCATAACCACCGTTGCTCTGCGAAGGAGTATTCAGCGCTTTCTTCCTCTCCGCATCTGTATTTGCACCCAAGGGTACGTTAGTAACGCTACCATTGTCTCCAATAGATACAACGGGAACAAAGCCATCTTGTGTGCT
Source organism: Rhagoletis pomonella (assembly GCF_013731165.1). Lineage (NCBI taxonomy): Eukaryota > Metazoa > Arthropoda > Insecta > Diptera > Tephritidae > Rhagoletis > Rhagoletis pomonella. The sequence goes on along the minus strand of NW_023458563.1, from coordinate 1,253,163 downwards.
ACCGCCAGTTGATGCTGCCAGATCAGGTGGACGAAACGGTATGCGTTCATGACCGGGCATTAAACTCGGAGGTGGTATTGGTCGCCTGTTTATGTATGTGCCTGAGTTTGAAATAATACCCTCATTATTTGTGCCGCGTAAGGTAGGTTTATCAGCGAACGGATTCTGATATTCTGGTGGTAATGGTGGTGTGAAAAATGAACGGGCTGGTGGAGAGTATGAAGGAATGTCGCCGGGATACATTGGAATAGTAGGTAATTGCCCATTGATTTTCTTCAGAATATTCGGTACTGCAAAATTAAAAAAAAATACATATATCAGAAAGATATTATAATGCTTTATAGCAAAGATCTCAAATAATAATAATAATAATAATAATAATAATAGGTAACTAGGTTTCTCACTGCGCAATATGCATTTGTTTTTTGTTTTACAGATTTTTTGATGTGTGATCAGTTTTAAAAATTAGATCTATTTTAAAAGCTCACTTTTTATTTGTTTTTGTTTTTTATGGCCTTATAACAAATATATTCAACAATTTTTATTGAGCTTGAGGCCGTTTTTTAATGAAAACTTATTGTGGAAAAGCAACAATAATTTGAAAAAATGGTAGAAGTGATGGCTATTTCGGAAATCACCAAATTTCCTCATCAGACTTCTTTCAGTAGGATTCGAACCGACGATCCCACTGACTCAGCCAGTTGCCTACGCACTGTGCTAAGTTCGCCTTGTTAATTCTTGTTGCTTATTTTCACTATTTCATTACGTTTTCATTAAAAACGGCCTCAAGCTCAATAAAAATTGTTGAATATAATTGTTATAAGTCCATAAAATAACAAAAACAAATAACTTAAGGACGAGCACACCTAAAAAGTTACACATTCTAATAATAGAAATATTAACAAAAACCAACAAAACCAATAACCACATGATCAAGTGAATTGCAGCGGAATAGCCGCGCTTGATTGTAGTTGGCTAAACAAATGAAATAGTGGAAATAAGCAGCAAGAATTAACAAGGCGAACTTAGCACAGTGCGTAGGCAACTGGCTGGGTCAGTGGGATCGTCGGTTCGAATCCTACTGAAAGAAGCCTGATAAGGAAATGTGGTGATTTCCGAAATAGCTATCACTTCTACCATTTTTTCAAATTATTGTTGCTTTTCCACACTCACGCTCACTTTTTGTTTTTTGATGGGACAAAGACATTTCGATTATACAATCAGGTCATCTGTTATGTTAAGTTTCAAAGTTCAATACCTTGCGAAAGCGATTATTCAAGAGTTTGTAAATGAATGGTGATTTCGTTCCTTCCAAAAAATGTTGCCCTTCCCCGATGCAAAATGTGTTTGATGTTGCACTCAACCCTGTATAAAGACATGTTTTTGTCTTCTTGGCCTTGTCTAGCTCACGCATTTCATATAGTCGTTTTAAACAACCATATAATTTTCAGGGCAACCATCTCCTCTGACAAAGCTTCACAGGGCAGAGAATGTGCTTTTTGTGCCTTACAAGAGTGTGACATTTTAAGAAACGACCACCAAATTTTCTCACCCTTTGCCTTTAATTTAGAATCGGACATGAAAAGAGAAAAGGGCAATCAAAAGGCAAAACTTTTTGGTAGAAACGAAATCACCAAAAGTTTTCAGATTTTTTCAGAAAAAAAAAAAATAGTAAAAAAATGTCGCACCGCTATTGTCTCATTGTAGAAAAATCTTGACATTGTTCTTTTGACCAAGTAACTTATTTTTAAGGCAACAAAAAATGCAAAGTTGGCCATATATTTTTTGAGCATAAAATAACCGACTCATTGATTACTTTTCAGCAGGGTTTCAAATTGCTTTCAATGCATTTGCTATTGCTTAGCTGCGACTGAAGAAAAATAAATCAGCGAAAGCAGACAGTAAAAGCGAAAGGGGATATGAATTCATTTGCTTAGCTGCGTCCGAAGAAAATTAAATCAGCGAAAGCAGACAGCAAAACCGAAAAGAGACATGAACTCATTTGCTTTTGCTTACAGCGCAGTTGGTTTTTGCTTAGGGTGCTGTTACGCAGACGATCATATCGCACACCTGATCTAAAGTGAGCTAACTCAAAATTCAGAGGAAAATATAACTGCTTGTGGATCGTACAGACTCAACGCACTTAACACAAAAACAGGTATGATAGTAGTTTTTTAGTTAATGTATGTAATCATAAAAAAAAATTAATCGCATTAATAGGATGTAAGTCCTATGAATTGATTTATGCAAAAAAATCGCCATACATTTTTTTTGAGTTCATCGCACTTTAGATCTAGGTCTGGTCACGTCACTTTTTCTCAAATTTTTTCCATTCTTACTCTCTTTGACCAACATGCTGTTATGCAGAGGGTCAAATGACCAGCGTATTTCTTTGGCACAGTTGTATTTCTTTGGTAATTTTTTTTTACTACATTATACATTTAAGCTATTCCAGCGAAGACGACACCTCAGATAAAAAAAAAAATTATTAAATAAATTGTGTTTAAATCTGTGAAAACAGTAAAGCAGGTAGAATAAATCTTTAGAAATATCCATTTTCCATTTATATTTCACTATTTTCTCTATTTTATTGTTATAAATGCATATATAATATACTGTAATATGTTTGCATCAAGTTTTCAAGGCATTCCCCCTTCACTAAAGGTGGCAATGCAAACAATAATTATCCAAAAAGAAAGAACAATTCAGTAGCTTTAAAGTTATTAGAAAAATACATTTATGGTGAAAAGTTATAACGTTAAAAAAATGCTTATTGCCCACCCGTCACAGCAAAATGTGTATTTTTTAACGTAACATACAAATTCTTAAGTTTCCCATTTTTTAAACTAGGTCCCCCTATAAAAATATAAGAAATGTTAACATCAAATCATCAGCGTTCATTTTACCCACGAACTGTGTGTCCTCAAAGGTGACTCGTCCCACCCTTCACAAGCAAATTAAGGTTTTCTTTTTTCCTCCCTTTTATTAGCTCGGTATGTAACTATGTAATATTGATGCGCCTAAAAGATGCAGCGATTTCTATTATCAAGTTACATACCTGATGACAGTACGAATGGAAATTATAATAGAGAGGTTTTAGTTTTTTAAACTATAATTTTAAAATATCACAGCGCACGGCAGTGCGCGCGAGTGACGAAAGCAGCCACAGTAGCATGCTGAAATGACTCGCTTATATATACACGAGATTTGGAAGTTTTTATCCAGACGTCCAATCGACATGTTTGAGATATCGTTGGAAAGGTCTTGCAGAGTGTGTCCAGAAAATTTATTCAAGTTCATAAACGATTAACCGGATTCTTAAAAATTAGGCTAAAGTATTGCGAAACAAAAAACGTTTTTGGGCTTTTGCCGGTTTAACGGGGCATGTGGGTACACCCAACATATTTAGTGTTATTCTATCGATCCTTATATGTTCCGCTCCGGCTACTAGTTGGAAAGATATAGAGGTAAATGTGTTTTGGTTCGCGTCTCCACTACGAGATGCTTTGGTATGTATGTGGCGTCTGTACGTACCTTAATTTAATTTTTTTCAAACTTTCAGGAATTAAAGTACAAAATAATCTAACAAGGTTTTGTTCCAAGATGTTTTGATTCGTATGCCGTTGTGGGCAGCTGAAAATATACATTTCGGGAATTTTCTCAAAAACCGGTCAGTCGATTTTATTCTAAGTTTCCCCAAGTCTAGCCCAAAACCTTAGCTTTCATCTGGTTGATAGCTTATATCTGGGAAAACTCTTGTTGTGGAGATATTGCGATTCAAATTGAAAAAATGTCGCTCCAAAAAGGGTCCATTGGTTAAAAATTAACATATCCGTCTAATTTGGTTACTTTAAGATATAAAAATAACATACCCAGTTCCCCGAAAAAAATTGCCCATTCCCCGGTTGCCACTTAAACCGAAATTCCTTGCAAATCGGAGAAATTCCCGCGAGTTGACAAGTTGAAGGATGCCGCTGTCCTAATTATATCAATATATGATATTTTATTAAAAATTGTATTTCCTTTTTTGTTTGATCTCGTTGAAAGTTTATTTATTGAATAATCAAAAATTTTCTTTTTGATAACAAACAAATTCATTGAACCATAGATTGAACATAAAGAATTTAAACAAGTATAAAAACATATAGGTAAAACACCCTACATATACTCCCCCTCCAGTAAAAAAATAAATTAATTAATGTTAAATGTTATTTTCTCTTTTGTTTTTGGAATTGGTGGTGAATTAGATTTTTTTGTTGTATCCGAAATTATATTTGCAGGTTTGAGTAAATCTATTGAAACCGTTTTAATCATATTTCCACGTTGAATTTTGAATACTCTGTCATTTTTCGAAATAATTTTAAATGGTCCTTCATAAGTGATTGCAAATTTGACTTGTGAATAACTTTAACAAAAACGTACTCACAAGTATCCAAATTTTTGAAATAAAAGAGTATTCTTTATTGTGATGTACAACCTTTGATCTAACATTTGAAAAATATTTTCTTAGCTTAGAAAGAGTTTCATTTGTATTATCAACTTCATTATTATAACTGTTCGTAACAACTAATTCACCTGGTAATCTTAATCTTTGTCCATAAACTAATTCTGCAGAAGAGCATTTTAAATCTTCTTTAACAGACGTACGTAATCCTAATAATATCCAAGGAAGAATTTCAAACCAGTGAGTAGAATCCTCCGAAGCAGTAATATCAGTCTTTAATGTCCTATGAAATCTTTCAATCATTCCATTTGATTGAGGATGATATGGGGATGTATGAATTTTGTGAGATCCTAACAATTTAGTTAATTCTGTGAACTATTTTGATGTAAACTGTGATCCTTGATCTACTGTTATATAAAGTGGAATGCCCAAACGAGGAACGTAATTTTGAACAAATGTTGTTGCTATAGAATTAGCTGAAATATCTCTAAGTCGATATGCCTCTGGCCAACGTGTATGTCTATCAATGATAGTTAAAATGTAACGATTTTCTTTTGACACAGGTAAAATGGACCAACAAGATCCATATGAATATGTTCGAATCGTCCAAATGGAATGTTAATTTTTTTGCACAGGCGTCTTAGTATGTTTAGAAATTTTGGATTTTTGACAACTTATACAAGTAGAAGTCCAATTATTTATCTCGTTGCGCATATAAGGCCAAAAATATTTTGATTGAATCAAACGCCTAGTTGTACGTACACTTGGATGTGATAAAGAATGAATTTTATCAAAAATGATTTTTCTTATAGAATTGGGAACAAATGGTCTAAAAGGTTGTTGAGGAATATCACACCAAATATTAAGATTATGTACTGGAATATTAATTTCTTTTAAATTACTGTTGGAATTTTGGTCAGATATTGTCATAAAGTGTTTGATCTTTTTGTTGTTCCTCGAATAATGTTTGAAAATTTATGTCTTTGGGCTAAAATCATGTTAACATCTGGAATACGTGAAAGGGTATCAGCAACTATGTTTTCTTTTCCAGGAATGTATTGAATGTCGTCTGTAAATTGTGCAATGTACTCTAAGTGTCGAATTTGTCGAGGTGATCTGTCTGATTTAGAATTTAGAATATGTGTTAAAGGTTTATGATCAGTATAAACAGTGAATGTTCTACCTTCTAGAAAATGCTTAAAATGTTTAATTGATTTGTATATTGCTAAAAGTTCTCTGTCAAATGTGGAGTAATTAATTTCTGTAGGGGATAATTTTCTTGAAAAATATGCAAGTGGTTCCAAAGTGTTATTACTCATTTGTTGTAAAACCGCACCGACTGCTACATTCGATACATCGACAGCAAGTGATAATTTACCATTTTTATCAAAATGAGTGAGTAAAGTCTTGTGTGTAAAACGTTTCTTCACATTTTCAAAAGCCCTAGTTGTATTTTCTGTCCAATTTAATTGTTTAAGTTTATTTTTAGTTGCTAATGTTAACATTTCGTACAAAGGACTAAGTTCTGCTGCTAACATTTTTACATATCTATGGTAATAATTAACCAAGCCCAAAAATTTTTTTCATTTATTTATTCAAAGTGGTTTTTCAAAATTTACTATTGCTTCAACTCGTTCGACAGAAGGTCTGATTCCTTCACTTGAAATTTCATAACTTAGAAAATCTAATTTATTTGCTCCAAAAATGCATTTACTAGGTTTAATATTCAAACTATATTTTTAAAGTCTTTCAAATACAGATTTTAAATGCTCAATATGTTGATCTTCATTATCACTTGCAACAAGAATATCGTCAATATAGACAAACACAAATTCTAAATCTTAAAATACTTCATTAATAAAACGTTGAAATGTTTGTGCACTATTTCGTAGTCCAAAAGGCATCCGTACGAACTTTAACATTCCAAACGGTGTAGTAATTTCTGTTTTATGTATACCTTCTTCAACCATCGGTATTTGATGATACGCACGAACAAGATCAATTTCGGAAAAAATTTGTTTATTTTTTAAATCAAAAGTCAAATCATGAATGTGACGTAACGGATAACGATCTGGAATAGTAATGCAATTAAGTCTTCTGTAATCTCCACAAGGTCTCCAATCATTTGGTTCTTTTTTAGGAACTAAATGTAAAGGAGATGCAATGTGAGAGTGTGAAGGTCTACATATACCTGTTTTAACTAAAAATTCAAATTCTGTTTTTGCTATTTTGAATTTAATTGGATCAAGACGACGTGGTTTAGAGAAAGGTAGCACTCCTTTTGTTTCAATTCTGTGAACCGTTTGGTGTTGCACTGGTTTAGTGTAATCTGGTTCACAAGTAATTGAAGGAAAATCATTTAAAAGTTTAGAAAATTTATTTTCGGTAATTGGTATCCTTATTGAAAATATATCGCAAAAACCAGATGATCCAGAAACTTTCAATTTTGTTGTTGAATCAGTAATTTCTCTATTTTTAATATCAACTAATATACCAAATTTCTCCAAAAAGGTAGCGCGTATAATTGGTGTTGAAATATCCGCTAATATGAAGGGGAATTCAACATCGCGCCTTAAACCTAGATCAATTTTTAAAAGTTTTGTGCCATAAGTTTTAATAGAAGAACCGTTAGCTGCAGTCAACTTAAGATCTGAATTTCTTTTATGTGATTTGAATTTTGAAAAAGGAATGACCGAAACGATTGCATCAGTATCGATTAAAAAATTAAATTTATTGGATTTATCATAAATAAATAGGCGGCGAGATGGCTTAACTTCATTTCCATTATTAGCCACCGTCATAATGGAACGATCTAGTTTAAAACATTAGAATTTTCTTCGTTTTTATTTTTGTTAAAATTACAAGGTTGAATGCATTTAAAAGCATTATTTTTAAATTTTCTATGATACCAACAAATATTTTGGTTAATATCGTTTCTAGATCTAGAAAAATTTCTTGATCTAGAACGACTTCTGTCTCTATCTCTATCTCTTGATCTAATTTGTAATTCATTAATATCTGCTGTAATTTTGTTAAGATTTTAGTAAATAGCTGTAGTCAACTCAGTTAAATTTCTAATGCATTGTTCAAGAATATTATTATTATTATTTTCTACACTATCAACATTAAAAGATTTAGACCAAATCAATCAAATAATTTATCTGCAAGAGAAAAAATTTCTTCAGTATTTTGATTACTACAAGAAGTCAAATGAATTTGTATTTGTTGCGGTAACTTCCTACTCCATAATTTAAATACAAGTTCTTTAGTGACAATTGATTTTGAACCTGCTAAAGATTTCATACGTCTATAAAGTTCTGATGGTGACCTATCACCTAGTTCGGCATTTGAAAATAATTGTTCTAATCTCTTCTCTTCGCTAAGAGAAAATCTTTCACATAAAACTTTCTTAATTGTTTCATATTTGTTAATCAAAGGAGGCGGATTAATAACATAAATAATTTTAGAATTTGTCCTTCCACAAGGAGAAACCATGCTTCAGGACAATCTTCCCAAAAATGGGGCAACTTTATAGATTTTAATAAATTTGCACTGAAGTTGTTTTCATTTGGAAAACTATTAGTTTGTATATTTGGTGAAATGTTTAAGTCTGAAGTGTGTATTGGGTTTTCATGTTGATTTTCTGTTGTTGTTGTGAAGTTGCGTGTACGTATTAGTGATCTTTGCATTTTGAAATAAACTCGAGAAGTGTACAAAATAAATATAAGTAATAATAATTAACACAAATAATATTTATGTATATATTAATAGACAAAAAAAAATATATAAAAAAATTAAATAAATGATAATAACAATTATTTATATTAATATCAAATTATTTATATTATTTGTAGTTAATAATTCTAAATCTTTTAAAAATTTTGGTTTTAAAACTTAATTATATTAAAAATGGTAGATTGATATATCTCTTTTTGTTAATAAATTTTATTTTTAAACAAATAAATAAATAAAGTCTAAAAGTAACTTATAAAATATTCAGCTGAATAAATAAACTAAAGACTTCAGACACGAACTTTAAAAAAAAAGAAGAAATTCGATGTTCTGATCGGCTATCGCTCTTTACTTGTTTTAAAATGAGTTTCGGTTCTTAATAAATTTGTAGGTTTTTGTTTGTTTAATTTTTAAAATATTAGCTTCAATTATAAGTATTTGTTTTGTGTAGAATTGATAATCGTTAATTTAAAACAAAAACATAATTAAACTGGCCTTTACGTTACTGCTTAAGGACTGCAATTTGCTTGATTAATTTAACTATTTTTCGGTTGCCTTTCCTTGGTTTAATATACACAATTTATTGAAGAATACGTTGTTAGTTCAAGCAATTCGACTCCAATAGCTGATGATTGTTTAGTTTGATGAGTGCAGCTATAAATAGGTATTTAGGTCGCGACTATTTGAATTCTTTCAATAGCATTGTTCTTAGAATAACAGGAGGAATCAGAGGATTGTATTGTCTAGAACCATGATGTCTTCTTTTGTGAAAGATTATGAAATCTTTGAATGCAATATTGTCGATGATGGATAAATGTTTTATAATTTTGTTCCTTGAATTTATACTCTTTATTCTGTTATTATTCGCCTCCTGGCAGGATCACCAATATATCAATATATGATATTTCATTAAAAATTGATTTCCTTTTTTGTTTGATCTCGTTGAAAGTTTATTTATTGATTAATCAAAAATTTTCTTTTTGATAACAAACAAATTCATTGAACCATAAATTGAACATAAAGAATTTAAACAAGTATAAAAACATATACGTAAAATACCCTACACTAATCACTTCGTACATGTCTTGGAAGCCACAATTTATGTTTTAGTTTTTTCACATGCCGAAATTGTAACATTTTTCCCCATTTTAATTGCCGGTATTTTACTATGCTACATGGGTTTATCACCCGCACTTAACCAACCTGGAAAGACGCGTACAATATTACCTACAGTTGTACATAAATAAATATGTATGAATGCATTTAGTTCGCCCAATGTGCCGCTACTACTTACATACATATGTATAAATTGCCACTGAGCAAAACTACTTGAGAAAAAAGCATTAGTTTAATAGCACGTACACGTGATAGAAGTAAAACTTCTTAAAAAAAGCACATGTGTGCGCCCCACACCCGGTAGAAATCTTAACAAAAATAAACTACGAGACTACACTGAGGGGAAAAAATATTAAAATCAAATAGAAACGTAATTGATCTTACTATAAACGTCAACGAAAGTACTGTATATTGGTAAATATTCAATTCAATTACGCGCATATTAAAATGACCGCGTTCGTACTGAAAAAGCATCCGCGAAGTGAATAATCAAGACAAAAACTACCAAACTAAAATTACTTTGCATGTTGCCTGCAGTGGAATTCGAACCTGACAATCTCCGGATATCAAAAACTCGTGGCAAGCATCTTTGCGCACTCAGCTACAACCAGACATAAATTTGCTTTCAAATGTTGAATATCCATCAACACCACAGCACGCGATTTGTACGGATAAACATGTATGTCCTATGTATGAATGTGTGTGTTGTCACTGCTCTCAGAGCGGCTCTCTGCATGCTTGGGGTGCGTATCAAGAATGATAGAATACAAGATTGCGCCAATCGAGCTGAGAGCAACTGGCCGTGACGTCAATAAATACCAGAATGAGAGAGCAAGACGAACTCGACAAGAAAAAGAGGAAGCATCGGACAAAAGGCAGTATTGCCAAATTCTCAATTTGAAAAAGCACCAAATTTTTATTGCTGTATTTTATAGACTTATATGCATACATTTTTATTGTAAGGATGCCGATTCAAATTAATAAAAATCAATGTTTCTTGCACGACGGTTGATTTCTTCTGGCATGATTGAAGGTGCTGTCACATATTTTGTTGTCGCTTATGATTGTCACTGTGCCATGATTTTGTTTAAATTTTTGTGAAGTTGCTTACCACACTTACGATTGCTATGAATTTTGCTTCCATTTTTTAAAGATTTTCTAATTTGGTATCTTCAAATTAAAAACAAAAGCACCAAAAACGCGCTAAGCACCAAACTCAAAAATTTTCGCGTTTTGAATACCCACTAAATTTGGTGCGACAAGCATGAAGTTGTCAACAGGTAATGTAAACAAAAGTATTTTATGACGTCAGCGATTAGGTGGATGCTGTCAAATCGACGAAGAGAGGGTTAGCGGTCCGCGAATGGCGCGACCTTTATTTTCTGGATCGTGGGTGCGTATGTACACTAATATATATACTCAGGTGTTAACAGTCAAATACGTGCGCAATAAATTTTGTATGAAAATATCATTTTTAAATACGAACATTTTTAAACGATAATCAAATATAAAGTATTAATTTTTACTATGCATTATTTCCCTCAGTGTATCAGACGACGACAGTTGTTTATTGTATCCAAAGTTGGTACCAAGTTGATAAGTTTTTATCATATCTTATATTTTTATTTTTACTTTTTCGAATACAAATGATATGATCATTCTTTTTCGCTTAATTCCTTATTCGAAAAATTATGTGTTTCAATGGACACATCGATTTGAATACATAATTTAGATTTAGATAATATTTTAAGCAATTTATTTGAGAAAATTAAAACGTCTAGATTATTGATATCAAATAAAACACCTCTTTGAGGTAAAATTTTCGAGTGACGAAAGCTGAACTAGAAACACAAAATTTATGATATCAATTTCGTGACGAAAATTATACGCATTTTTTAACTGCCTTTGAAACGTACGGAAAATCTTTTTTTTATTTATTTGGAACGTTGCGAAATTCCGTTTACTGCTAGAAACACAAAATAAAACACAGAACTTTTGCAACGATTCGTATGAATAAAAAAAAGATTTTCCGTACGTATCAAAGGCAGTTAAAAAATTCGTATAATTTTCGTCACGAAATTCATAAATTTTGTGTTTCTAGTTCAGCTTTCGACACTCGAAAATTTTACCTCAAAGAGGTGTTTTATTTGATAATAATGCCATTAAACAAAAATGGTACTAAACATTCTACTAACTACATTCGAGAAAGCCGCTATGAATATTTATAGTTTGTCTAGAATTGGGAAACGAATCCAACAACTCAGAGAAGCGGGTGTCATCGTTGTCCCACCCGTCACGCTTGGAAACTGTTAAATTTCTGTGTAAATTATATAATTAAATTCTACACTTTATCACTTTCGTAATAAACTGATATCTGACATCAAATGTTAACAGTTTGACACTCGTCAAATCAATCGTCAAAGAGAATTTACTAAAAGTTTGAGCGAAAACGAGTTAAAATATCCCACCCGTTACTTTGGAATGCCCCATTTGTGTTATGAAATGACGAAAAAAATAATAAACGGTAAACGTATGTGTATAAAAGCATGTCAAAAGCAAACAAAACAAGGTTTGCTAGCATTGTTTTTAATCTGCATATGTACTACTTTATATACATCTGCAGCAAAAATGTACCATTCTGCTACTAAAAGGAGCAATAGTATGAAAATACTCCATTTCGCTACTAAAAGGAATACATAGTAAATCGTATTCACAAGCGAACCCATTTTTGATCAATGATTCGGTCTTATCCGGCTGGTCAAATTTGAACCGATTGGTTATGCGGTTCAGCTCTCTCGCTCGCCCTCAATTTTTTCGTTTTGCAGTGAAAGCAATAATTGGTGACCAGGGATCATATGATCGTCTGCGTAACAGCGCCCTTACGACAGTCAGCCGAAGCAACCGGTTTAGAAAAACTTGCAGCTGCTGCAAGCAGTAAATTTGGTGTATTCTCACTTTTGCTTTTGCTTTTTCCTTGCTGCGTTATTCTCCATATGTACATACATACTTAATCGAAGTACGCTTGCTTCTTTCATACATATGTATATATATACAAACATACATATGTATGTAGATACTGCGCGTTGCTTAGGGAGCTGCTGCAGTAACAGCAATTTTTCTAAACTGGTTACTTCGGCTGACTGTCTAAGCAAAAACCAACTGTGCTGTAAGCAAAAGCAAATGATTTTATTTCTCCTTTCACTTTTACTGTCTGGTCTCGCTCATTTATTTTTCTTCAGTCGCAGCTAAGCAAATGATTTCATGTCTTATTTCGCTTTTGCTGTCTGCTCTCGCTGATTTATTTGTCTTCAGTCGCAGCTAAGCAATAGCAAATGTATGGAAAATGACCAAGAACTACTTGCTTTAAAAAACAAAAGTGTTGCTTATGTTATTTTGTAGTCAGCAATTCAAACCCTTTTTTCAGTCAATGAAAATAAAATAAAATGATTCGTGAATTTTTATTTTGGTATATGTATTTATTTATAGAATCTTTCTTTCGGAACTAAAAAAAAAGTTTTAAATCTTACAAGTTATCATTAAATTTAAAATTTCTGCGTCAATGCTTAGACATTTTGTATATTTTTTTCATATATATTTATTGCAGTTGTTGCGGCTGTCGGAATGGGCAAGATTCTGAGCAGCAGGATCGCTGGATATCGTGCTGGGCAGGCGGTCTGAAAGGACAAGTTCCAGAGCCGCACTGCCTGGGCGGGTGGAAAGGACTAGTTTCCACGCCGCACCTTTGCTTCTCTATATTAAAGTAATTACAATCCAGTAGGCTGTGTTCGGTGGGAAAGGACAAGTTTCCGAGCCGCACTGACACTGGTGTTAGGTAGTCGGTCTGAAAGAACGAGTTTCAGAGCTGAAATTGATACATTTCGGATATTCATATATATTATATTGCTCATCATTTGATATTATCAGAAAAATCCCTTCTTTTTCGTCTTCTTGCATATCTCGGGCTAAGAAGGTCTCTCGCTAGTCGATTCGGATGGTTCATTAACCGTGCTTAGCCCTCTTATGTCCTCAAGCACTGTATTTACATTAAGATCTTTGTGGATATTCGTATATTTTATGTACCACGGTGCTCCGCATATGGCGCGTAAAATTTTCGACTGCAGTCTTTGAAGTATGGAATTGCACACTGTGCCCCAAAACCCGATTTCATATGCTAAACTGAGTTTAGTTAAACTCAGTTTAAATTTAAACTACAGACCAGTTTTTCAGTGCGAGTTTAAGGCCGATTGGTAGTTTATTTGTTTTGTAAGGCAACACTGTTTCTTCTTTATGCAGATACAAAACTTTCTACTGTCGGCCGCTGTGGTGTAGTGGTAAGCAGTGCGCGCTTCTACTCCGCAACGCCTGGGTTCAAGCCCTTGTCAAAGCAACATCGAAAAAAAATATAGAAAAAGGGTTTTTTCTTAACAGCGGTCGTCCCTCGGCAGGCAATGGCAAACCTCCGTGTGTATTTCTGCCATGAAAAACAGCTTCTCATAAAAATACAATCGCCGTTCGGAGTCGGCGTAAAACTGTAGGTCCCTCCGCTTTGTGTGACAACGCACGCCACAAATCGGAGGAGAAACTCGGCCAAACACTAACATATGTATAAGCGCCAATCCATTATTATTATTATTATTAGATACAAAACTTCAGCCAATTATTTTCACTTTTGATACAATCGCGTTAAAAGTTCTGAAAGATTAAATACGGAAAATTTAAAGAATTTGTTAGGTCATGTGTTCCCGACCAAATTGCGCTATGTAAGTAAACTTCAACTCAAGATGCATTCGTTAATTTTCTTGTGCACAATTTTCTTCTTATGTATGAACATTCGCTTATTTATGTATATCTTCTTATATATATATATAAAAATAAGTGCACGTTTTTGATGTGACCTTATAACTCGAGAACGGCTTCACCGAATTCAACCAAATTTATGTGGCACATTCGATCTATCATGCAGATGGTTTATGCGAAGTTTGCTCGAATTCGGAAAAGGGGGCGTGGCACCACCCATACTAACTAAAATATAAAAATAAGTGAACGTTTTTGGTGTGATCATGAAAAATGGGCGGTATTGGAAAAGAGGGCGTGGCACCTCCCATCTTATATATAAAAAATAAGTAGAAGATTTCAACCAAACTTTTACGGCATAGTCGGGCTATTATGCAGATGGTTTGTGTTAAGTTTCCCCGAATTCGGAAAAGGGGGCGTGGCACCACCCATATTTTCATCTGGTATATCTCTTGAAATATTTGTAGTAGATTACTGGAAATTGGTATAGAGACATAGAAATAATTCCATACTCATGGAGAAAAATATGCGGTATTGGGAAAGGGGGGCGTGGCACTTCCCATCTTAAATAAAAAAATAAGTGCACGAATTCTACCAAATTTAAACGGTATATTCGGACTATCATGCAGATGGGTTATGTGAAGTGGGCCCGATGTCGGTTCAGCGGTTCATGATATATGACAGTTTATGTCTGTCACATGAACCACGTATATGGTGCAACAGCACATACATGAAAAATCGAAAACATAGTGAAAAATTGTTGCTATAATATGCTGTGTTTATTTTTTCTTCGTATAAATTAAGTCAAGTATAAACATGGCTGCAAGTTTTTCAATAGGGATTTTGTAGAGCCAATGGAATGAAAGTCACCACAACACAACATATCTGTCATTTCATCGTATTATCGAAAAGGTGGTGTACATTGATATTCGGTCTTTCTATCTTAGACTTTGGAGAATCAACACGTGTGTTTAATATAGTTCTTAATTCATATTTCATTTTATTTTTTTCTTCAATTTCAATATTTTTGCACAAATTTGTTGCAGCGTTTCGTACGAAAAGTTTGAGTACACTGGAAATTTTCCATGCAGGTATTTCTCCTCATATAGTGAACAAAACCATTGTGGAAAATTGTGGCTGTGTTGTGTTCTTTGGCTTCGAATAAAGTTTTTTCAAGTGCTCTTTTACTGTCGATTGTGAATTTCATTTAATTATTTTAAAAAAAAGTGCGTTTACCATACGATTTATCGAATTCGTTCCTATGCCACGATCCAGTCGTTCAAATATAGGCCGACATACGCGTCTTGCGAACATGATGTTATCGCAAAGAAGATCGCAAAATGTTGAGGAGCACTCAATGTTTGGTGTAGAGAAGCACACCGGGGTACCGCTAGTACTGCTATACAAATGAGTCAGTTTTCGTGTATTTCGTAAGCAATTTTATTTTTTTTGATAACATCTGGGGTTTAGATTACTTAGAAAACGTTTGATTTTATTTCTGGCACTACGTGTTGGCTATCGGCTTTATCAAATTGTAATGGCCGGAAGTATTTACAGGGTTGTATTACAAGACTGAACATCCTTCAAAACAGAGTTGCCATTGATCTGATTGATGATTGCATGACATTTTCTTAGCAAAGTATACATATGTTCTTCTTACAGCTCGAACAACCTGGCTCTTGATCGACCTCGATCAACGAATTATTAACTTAAAATTAGTCTATTTCTATTTTAGCATTGCCTTTCCTTTCATGGAGTTCAATCCTTTCACTGGGCTCTAACCATTGACGCATTCGATTTGCTTCAACGACGCCGTCGTATGGCAGTTGCGTCAATTGGCAATTATCTATGTCTCGGATGACGTATCTGTCATTTCCTAATACCTTGTGAACAGCATAACGACCTTTACACTTTGGGACAACTTTTTTATCGGTTCCAACGGCAGTATCTACATTTCGAATTACAACGAAATCACCAACATTATATTTCTCGGCATCTCTGCTATGCTTTAAAAAATAAGCCTGGCTGTAATCCTGCATGCTCTTTATTGATGCAGCAGCGCAAGACCGAAGGGAGTCTATATCCCTACCAGTTCCGTCAGCTATCTTATCCTGCAAGTATTCGGAGAATTCATCAATAACCTCTCCTCTTTGCTCCACGCCGAAAATCAACATGCTAGGAGTCTGTTTTGTACTACTATGGATAGAATTGTTGATTGCGTATTCTACCTGCAACAACTTACCAGACCAATCAGCATGATCTATTGAATAGCTAAGCTTCCCCAACATTGTTTTAATTACCCTGTTAACTCTTTCGACCTGACCGTTGGCCTGAGGTGACGTGATTTATGTTTCGTTTCATTAGGAATTCTTCAAATTCGAGCGAGGTAAAACAGCTGCCTCTGTCTGAAATAATCCGCCTCGGCCTACTATAATAATTAAAGTATTTTTCAAGCGCCGCAGTCACTTCACGAGTGCTTGTTGAGTTTGTCGGATATAGATTCACAAACTTTGTGAAAGAGTCAACTACCACTAAAATATGTTTTCTTTTCGATTTTATTGACGGCAGGGGACCAAAGTGGTCGATGTGCAAGGTGTCGAACGGAATCGGCTTTTTCGGAATGTTGTACAAATGTCTCTGTCGGGATGGAATAGGCATGGCGTACATAATGCATTTTAGGCAATTTTTTATCAAGTGCTCTACTTTCTGACGCATACCTGGAAACCTATAGTATTGACATTTTTTATCATAAGTCTTGTCCACTGCCTGATGACCGGCTTTTTCGTGTATTAATCTTGCTACATTATTTTCTAGTTGCTCTGGAACGTATAAAACCTTTCGATCGTTTTTAGATATCTTACAAACAAGGCCGTCTACTAAGTCAAATCCCTCAACATTTTCCTTTCCTAAAAGTTCACGTATATGCCAAATCTTTTCATCACGCTCTTGTACAACTTGTATTTGAAAATCTACCTCATTCGTATCTACGGCAGCTATCTGGCAACGACTTAAGGCATCAACATGCCCCATGGAGGTACCACAGCGGTGTATAACTTTATAGTTATAATTTTCTAGCTCAAGGACCCATCTTGCCATGCGACTGTTTATTTGTTTCTTCTGCAAAGTCATGGCGAGCGAGTTGCAGTCTGTTATGATCTTGAATGGAATTCCCTCCAGGTATACTCTGAATCTTCGCAAGGCATAAATGATAGCGAGTGTTTCCAACTCGAAGCTGTGATATTTAGATTCTGCAGTCGTGGTGGTTTTCGAAAAATATGCTATTGGGTGAAGCTTTCCGTCCGTCTGTCTTTGTAATAATACGGCGCCGAAGCCGGTGGCACTTGCATCAGAGTGCAATTCGGTATCTCGCTCTGGATTATAAATGGCAAGCACAGGGGGTTCTATTAGCTTACTTTTTAATTCATCAAATGCTAATCTGCAATTTTCGTCGAATTTGTATTCTGTACCTTTTTTCAATAAATTAAGTAGCGGTCTAGCAACTTTGGAAAACGACGGAACAAAACGTTTGAAATACGAAAGCAATCCTATACAAGAGTGTAACTCTTTCTGATTGCTATGTACGGGGTATTTCTTGATGTCTCTGAAATGGGACTCACTCAAAGTAATACCACTGGCAGATACGGAATATCCCAGGTATTCTATTTCATAATAGCCAAACTTACATTTTGATAGATTCAACTTAAGACCCCGATAACTAATTCGTTTCAGTATCGCGTGTAAAATGATTTTATGTTCCTCAAAATTTTTTGTCGTTATTAATATGTCATCCATATATCCATCCAGCAAAAGCGCAAACGTCAAGCTGTGAAGCTGTGTTTTTCTGTGATCTGTTTAAATTTTGTGTTTGATAAAGCTGTTTACGCTTATTAAAGTAAAAAATTAAAAAAAGTGTTAATAAACTTCTGGTGCACAATTTAAAGATAAGTAAAACATCAAAATTTCCCGTAAATTTGATTAATTTAACTTGATATTCTTAATTGCATGTGCCGAGTATTTTGTTTCATATAATATATTGTTGTTGTACAATTGTTTGTGTTTGTGCACATTGATTTTGCTCTTTTTGTCATTTCTGCTGTTTCATCTATGTCACAGCTGTCTGCGTTGTGTTTATTAGGTGTCAAATATACAGTGCATTTAAAACTGTTCGCTAACTGATATTTACCAGCTGATTGGTTCACTGATTAATACATCGTTTTCAAAACCGTTTTTGCTTTTTTGCTTCTAAAACCTAAAAATAAATATAATTTTAAACATGTCGTGTATTTACACCAATTTCCACGTTAAAAGCGACTCCTATGTGTCATGCTGGCTCTGCGATGGGATTGCCCATATAAAATGTGCTGGTTTGAGCGGTAGAGTATTAGACGCTATTAACGAGGGTAAGGGTCTTCGTTGGTCTTGTCAAAAATGTAGATCAACCGAAGTTGATTTATTTAAATTCTTCAGACAGTCCAGAAATGGCTTTTCTGACATCGGGAAGGATCTGTCGGCGCTTGTTGAGAAATTTAAGCATTACGAAAAAATGTTTAGGTCTTTCACTTGTCTCGACGACCCTCCACACTCTGAGGATAGCCGAGAAAATAAAGGTGGGCATGTTATTAGTCCACCTAAAAAGACAGCCACGGATTCTAGTAAAAAAAATCCTCCATCCCAGTCCTTAGAACTTATTAATTTATCTTCTCCATGCCCTCAGGCATTGGAGCCTCCGATTTCTAAAGCCATATCCACTAGGTCTACTTCTAAAAATAGTCAAACCGTTGATATAACAGTGTTGCCATCAACATCTCAAGCTCCACTGTCTAACTTAGTTCCTCCGAACATCATTACCAAAAAGTTGGTTGTAATTCCTCCGAGAAGATCAATCTTTGTCTCTAGATTTGCTAAAGATACTTCTTCGGATGATATAAAGTCATACATATCGACTAAAATTAGAACTAACGATGTATTTATTCGTAAATTTAATTTTAAATACGATCGCGATATTTCATCTTTGATGTAGCTTCCGAAGATTTTGATTCACTATTAAATAGTTCATTTTGGCCGACCGGGGCGTTTGTTCGCGAGTTTGAGTATAAACCTAATAAAAGTAATAATAACGTAGCTAAAATTTCTAATCTTAATTCGGATTCAAAAAACTAACTCGCAAGTCTAATTTAAGTATTTACTATCAAAACGTTAGAGGTTTGAATACCAAATTAACTGACTTATATTTAAAAGGTTTTGACTGCAATTATAATATTATTTCCTTGACCGAAACATGGCTCAAACCTCATATTTTTAATTCCGAAATTCTTCCAAATGAATATCAAATATACAGGAGTGACCGCGTGGGCAGAATCGGCGGTGGTGTTCTTTTTGCGATGCATTCATCGATACCATCCGAGGAAGTTAGTCTTCCTGTCATTGAATATACCGAATTTAAATGTATACGTGTACAGGCTGGAAAGACTTACATTTATTTAGCTCTTTGCTACATCCCTCCTAATTCTGCCGTATCGGTATATATGCAGCTAGTTTCTTTACTTGAGACCGTAAATGCAATGCTTACGGCATCCGATTCTATGATTGTTTTGGGCGATTTAAATCTGCCGCATATTTCATGGAACATCATTGACACCGATGTTGTACCAGTTTAATCTAGAGATAGTTACAATGTATTTCTGGAGGAAATGTCTGAACTTTGCCTCAAACAAATAAATATATGTCCAAATAAGTTTGGAAAGGTCTTGGATCTCGTTTACGTTGATGATGTTCCGAAGGCCTCTATAAATCGGTGTGATCCCCTAGTTTTGCCGGAAGATGCATACCATCCTGCTCTTGAGTTAAGCTACGAAATCATAAATGAAATACATAATAATAAGTCAAGTTCAAGTACTAGATATGTTTTTGCGAAAGCAAATTTCAGGAAAAATAACAAAGAACTTTCAAAGTTATCTTGACCAATATATAGAGATGACGTGGAGCGTAGCGTTGAGCACTTTAATGATACTGTTTTCAATTTGTTTCGAAAGTATGTGCCAATACGTAATACTGTTCATGAAGAACCAATACAATTATGGTTCACTAAAGAGCTTAAAAAATTGAAAAATAAAAAGTCGCACTCTTTTAAACTGTATAAAAGAACGGGCTTACACAGTGATTACCTAAGGTACTCAGTTTTGCGGCATAGCTACTTTGCATTAAATAAGAAATGTTATAATTCATATTTATGTAAAATTAAGAAGAATTTAATTAACAATCCTAAATCATTTTATGGTTTCGTAAATTCAAAGCGTAAGGCACATGGTTTTCCGTCCGCTATGCATTATCGCAACACTGTATCTAGCGACAGCCAACTCATTGCTAACATGTTTGCTCGGTTCTTTAGGTCCAATTATTCTGTAGACTTCCCTATAAGTGGAGACTATCCGTACGAGCTTAGTCCAATCAACTCTGCTTATATTCCAGTAATATCTTCCGATGAAGTTTTACACTCTTTAAAAACCTTAAAAGCGTCAATTAGGCCTGGACCTGATCATATTCTGACCTGTTTTCTTAAAAACTGCGCTGAGAACATCTGCGAGCCTTTAACAACTCTATTCAACTTGTCACTTAAACATGGCGTTTTTCCGTCAGCCAGGAAGGAGTCTTTCATAATACCACTTCACAAAAACGGCTGCAGGTCGTCTATAGAAAACTATCGAGGCATAGCGAAACTCTCCGCTATCCCCAAATTATTCGAAGCAATTATTGTTAACCAGCTGACATATTCTATATCTTCGTAATTTACACCGATTTCAGTAAAGCTTTTGACAAAGTATGTCCATTCCCACG
>NW_023458563.1:1215585-1232143 GCF_013731165.1 Rhagoletis pomonella | reverse complement strand
TCACCACAACACAACAACATAATAACACCACAGACCGTACCACAGCCACTACAGACCACATAACACACACAACCGCACCACCACCCACACGCCGCCGCCAACAACTCCTGGTTCCCCCTACAATCTGGACGATATGTCAGACCAGGATATTCAGTAATGTGACATCAGTCAAGTGCAACACCTGCCTTGGCTGGTGCCACTTTAGGGCATGCTCAGGTCTGCGTACCACGCGAGATTGGACTGGGAACTTCGAGGGCCCGTGTTGCGCTGCTCGGTCGCAGACCCCAATTGCGATGCCCCCCACCACCCCACAGGGCGGCAATCACCTCAGCAGCACACACAGCCAATGGCGGCAAGAACATACACTTCACTTACACCCCCCATCACGACACGTCTCCCGAACCACATGAAGCTCCTTCAATTTAACTGCAACGGGCTACAGAGCAAGATTGAGGAGATAACGGTCTTCATGTGTCGGCATGGTATATTGATAGCTGCGGTCCAAGAGACGAAGTTGCACAGCAGTTCAACTTTATTGCATTGCGCCGGGTACAACGTGCACCGTCGAGATCGCCAGCGAGATAATGGTGGAGGCTTAGCGTTCATCACGCACCACACCGTGCAGTATCGTCTTATCGAAGCAGACATCGACCGCAGGGATCCCACCCTAGAATGTCAGGGCATCGCTATCCGGTCAGGCGATTTTGAGCTCGAAATATTTAACATATACATACCCCCTGTCACCTGCTGCCCGGCAGGATATCACCCTGATATAGGTGCGCTCCTCAGAGGTGAAAACCGTATGGTAGTAGCTGACTTTAATGCGCACCACGATCTTTGGCACTCAAGCCTGTCAAACGATCGTGGGGGAACAGACTTGGCTGAGCAGATAGACGATTCGACATTCTGCACAATGAACGACGACGCACCCACCAGGATTATGGGTAACTGCAGTAGCTCGCCAGACATCACAATAGTCAGCGCTGGTCTGATAAACAGCATAACGTGGCGACCTATGCTGACTCTAGCATCAGACCATCTACCCATAGTCATCTCGATTGATAAACCAACCGACTTTGCCTCCGCCAAACACCGGACCTATGTCAACTTTTCTAAAGCTGATTGGAAAGGTTACGCGGAGTTTACCGAAAACACCTTCGCAGCGCTCCCCACACCAACCAGGGCTATCACTGCTGCTGCAGCTCGCTTCATACCGGCAGGATGTATATCGGACCCACGTCCAAACTTCCCTGCCGAAGCGGCTGTTCTAGCCAATGAACGTGATAGCCTTCGTCAGGCCGATCCCGGAGATCCCCGTACCAGGGATCTCAACGCCGAGATTCGGCAACTTGTAAACGTACATAAGCGGAAGAAGTGGGAGGAGCATCTGAAGACTTGTAATTTCACCTCTGCTGTGAGCAAGCTTTGGTCAACCGTGAGGTCATTGTCTAATCCGACGAAGCACGACGACAGAGTCGAAATTTCCTTCGGCGACCATGCCTCGTCGGACCCGGAGCGATGCGCGAGCTATTTTAGCCGGCAGTTCATACTGCATCCTCCGGTGGACAAAGCCAAGCGTCGAGTGACCAGAAGGCTGCACAAACTGCCAACAAATTGTGCCCCCCTTGCTTTCACTTGCGGTGAAGTTCAGGTGGCCATCGGGAAGGCGAAAGCCTCCAAAGCCATGGGTCCCGACGGAATATGCATGCTGATGCTGAAAAATTTTGGTCCTGCGGGGGTAGCGTACCTAACGAAGGTCCTCAACTTGTCAATGGCCACTCTCATCATCCCAGACATCTGGAAGGTGCGGAGAGTGGTCCCACTGCTCAAACCGGGGAAACCTGCCAACAAAGGAGATTCGTATCGTCCGATTACACTCCTTTCCCCGGTAGCGAAGACACTCGAGGCCTTGCTACTCCCGTACTTCACAAACCACCTGACCCCAGCGAAGCATCAGCATGGTTTCCGTAAAGTGCACAGCACAACAACAGCACTTAACGCCATAAACACTCAGATAACTCGTGGCCTTAACCGTAACCGTCCCTGTGAGAGAACGATTCTAGTAGCGTTGGACTTGTCAAAGGCGTTTGACACCGTCTGCCATTCCACGCTACTAGAAGATATAGAGGCCTCCTCTCTCCCACAGAGGCTCAAACGGTGGGCGGCAAATTATCTAAGTGGTCGACATTCGTCGGTAATGTTTAGAGACAAAACGAGTAAGCAGCGAAAAATAAAACAGGGGGTTCCTCAGGGTGGTGTCCATTCCCCGCTACTGTTTAACTTTTACATTTCAAAGCTCCCTCAACCACCAGAGGGAGTCTCGATTGTCTCTTATGCCGACGATTGCTCGATCATGACGACTGGGAATGGAATTGATGACCTGTGTTCGAAAGTAAACGGCTATCTCTCCGAACTTTCTCGCTTCTTCACTGCAAAGTGTCTAGCCCTCTCCCCTACGAAATCCTCCGCGACCCTGTTCACAACCTGGACGAAAGGTCAGGCTACCGCTGGGGATTCACGTCGATGACACACCAATTCCGACGGTGAATAACCCCAAAATACTCGGAGTAACATTCGACAGCCTGCTATCCTTCTCTGCGCACTCAACCGCTATTGTCAATAAAGTACAGAGCCGCAACATGGTCCTCAAGTCGCTAGCCGGCAGTACTTGGGGCAAAGACAAAGAAACGTTGCTGGCAACATACAAGGCAATAGGCCGGCCGGTTTTGAACTACGCAGCGCCAGTGTGGTCGCCAGGGACTAGTAGGACGCAGTGGACGAAGCTACAGACTGTACAGAACACCGCACTCAGGACAGCGACGGGATGCCTCTTGATGTCGCCTGAACACCACCTGCACGGCGAGGCGCAAATGCTCCCTGTAAAGGAGCATAATATAATGCTCTGCAAGCAGTTCCTGATAGGGAGCCACAGAAGTGGCCACCCAAGCAGACAGCTGCTTGCAGAGGAGCCCTCGCCTAGGCACGTCAGGAGGCATCTATATGAACTGACGGACGAAGTCCAGAGGTTCATTAAGCAACCTCTGGACCCGACAGCTTACAGACAGGCCCTGAACGGCATTCACAGGGACTCAGTCTCGAGTTATGTAGACTCTAGACCTGTGAATGCCGTTCTAGGCATACCACCCCCGGACATAGACGAGACGGAGCTTCATCTGCCTCGGGATACACGCACAACACTCGCACAACTTCGCTCCGGCTACTGCAGCAGGTTGAACTCCTACTTGAGTAGGTTGAATGAGGATGTGCCGAATGAGTGTCCGGCATGCGGAGAGACCCCACATGACTCGAAACATCTCTTCGCATGCCCGGAAAACCCGACAACCCTAACGGCCTTGTCCCTGTGGACAAACCCCACAGAAGCTGCACGCTTCCTAGGGTTGCCGTTAGTGGAACTTGACGACAACGACTGAGATACCAACCGATCTGGGCGGGGTTGTTGTAGCCGATACAACAACAACAACAACAACAACAAAGTATGTCACTCGTTACTCATCCGTAAACACGACCTAATCGGCTTTCAGCCCAGTCTTCTTCAATGGATCTCATCTTACCTCTCTGATAGAACACAAAGAGTTATTGTTAATAATTGTTCTTCCAACATCATTAAAGTTTCTTCAGGAGTTCCTCAGGGAAGCCACCTTGGTCCGATTCTGTTCCTGATATTCATTAATGATATTTCTTCTATAATAAAACATTCAAAAATTTTAATGTATGCCGATGATGTGAAACTTTTTAAAACATTGTCCTCTATCGAAGAAAGGTCTTTGTTACAAGCGGATCTGAACAACGTGGTTAGTTGGTGTAATACAAACTATATGCCACTAAACCTTCAAAAATGTAAAGTTACGTGTTTCTGTCGGAGGGCTGTTCAACCAGCTGTTTATTCAATATCAAATTATAATCTGGAGCAGGTATCCAATTTTGTCGATCTCGGTATCACAATGGATTCCAAACTCAATTTCAACCATCATATTAATGTTACAGTCAATAAAGCCAAAGGCGTTTTTGCATTTGTAAGGCGATGGTCAAAAGAGTTCTAAGATCCTTATGTTACAAAAGCTCTTTTTACCAGTTTAGTTAGACCTATACTAGAATACGGATCTATTGTTTGGAATCCCCGCTACCAAGTTCATTCAGAAAGGATTGAATCAATTCAAAAACAATTCTTGCTTTTTGCATTGCGTAATTTTAACTGGGACTCAGATTACAATCTCCCCCCTTACACAAGCCGTCTAAAGCTCATAAATTTGCCTACACTCGCAAGTCGTAGAGAAATGCTGGGTATAATATTTATCGTAAAATTAATGACAGGCTTGATTAATAGCCCGGCCCTCCTGGCTGAGGTAAATTTTAATGTTCCTTCTCGAGTGTCAAGACACATTCGACCTCTATTTTTAAAGCCATGCAAAACTAATTTTGAACTAAACGAATCATTCCGTGGTTTATGTCAAGATTTTAACTGTCATTCCAGCACGTTTGACGTATCGGACTCGATTTTTACTATAAAGAAAACTATTATTTCCACTCTCAGTAATTGAAATACTATCTTTAGCATATCCAATCAGCTGATGAATTTGATTCTGTAGCTGAATAGTTTTAGATCTCGACACTTAACAAACTCCTGTTTCCACTACTCGGCACGAAAAAACTAAAAAAAAAAAAAAAAAAAGGTTCCGTACGTCATGCGGACTGCGCCCCTCGTGTCGGTTGGGCGGGGATGGAGGGTAAAAAGCCGTTGGGATTAATTAATTAATTAATTAATTAATTAATATACACAACTATCTTCTTTTCGTCAATTAAATCTTTAAATATATGTTTTATGGGGCATTTTTAAGCCCGAACGGTATTTTTAAATATTCGTATTGCCCACTAGGCGTTACAAATGCGGTATAGGGGACTGACTCTGGCGATATATCAACTTGATGAAACCCGCTTTTTAAATCTAGGACTGAAAATATTTCTTTACCTTCTAAATGCTCTATGCAATCATAGACGAGGGGTAGAGGGTAATTGTCGCGAACCGTTAATTTGTTCAATCCCCGATAGTCGACGCACAACCGAGTTTGCCCGTTCTTTAGGTGAAGCGTATGGCGAATCGCTCGATCTGATTATTCCATCAGCTTCTAAATCTCTTATAATATCCTGAAAAATCTTCTTTTCCGAAAAGGACAGGCGTCTAGGCGCGCAGTGGAACGGGACGTCAGAGGTTAGATGAATCTTCATCATATATTTAAAAGGCTCAACAGGAACACTACCAGGTTCAATATAAGCTTCATGAACCAGGTCATTTATTTGTGCCCTACGGTCTAGCTCTAGCTTACAGTTTACGTCTAAATCTACGGCACTGCAGACAGTTTCTATATTAAATATGTCTGGTAATTCGGAATGAGTACTTTCGTTCGAACCGATTATTGCGTTCACGTCTGATACATATTGCTCTTCTATTCTATTCGGTAGTTTGCTTTCAGCCAAAAGATGAACTCACGTAAAGTTTTGAATAGGTCAGTCGGTGGTGAGGCGCAGATATTTTTATTCAGCGAAAATAAGTCACTTATCTATTTCAATTTTTTTTAAAATGAATATCAAAAACTTTAAGAAAATCACGACCGAGGATAATGGCACGGTCATTTCTTCATCTGGCAAAACATAGACTTTAATTTCATTAATAACATTTTTAAATTCAATGGTGCAAATAACTTCACCGATAATATTTAAATCACGTCCTCCAATACCCCGGTATCTGCCTTTCAGTGGGTAATGGCTTATTGTTGCTTCCGTACGACCGCTTTATCAAATTAATTGGACTGCCGGTGTCAAAAAGGGAAAAATGTTTAATGAAATCTGCACTGCTCACCAACTCATGTGAAAAGGCAACACTTACCAAACTTAATGATTCTACTTCATCACAGTAGTTCTTCCAATCGTGTACGGCAGCAACAGATCGCTCTCCCATGGGTTTCAAAATCTTCCGGGGGTTTGGGCACGACTGATGACTATGGCCTACTTGCCAACAGCGAAAACATGATCCCTCGGGGCGTACAGGGTAAGGACAGTTTGGTTTTATGTGTCCTCTTTTGGAACAATTGTAGCATAAAGGAGTTTCATGCATCTCCTGGTCGATAGTAGCAGCTTGTTTCACAGCAGTATTCGACATTTTAGGATTTACTGTACCAACTGCCGAACGGCGAGGGGTAATGGTGTTGCTTTGCGATGGATTGCATCGCCAATATGTACGAATGCAATGTTTCTTCCTTCTTGTTCCAACGTCGCTCTGCTAGCGCTCGATATATGTCGTGGCGGCTGACGGCAATTTCAAATTCCTCGATGAGTGCGTATTTCAGTTAGTCATAGCTTAAAGCTGAAGTCGTCGCCAGTTAGTGATCGGCGAAGGCTCAAGAGCTTAAAATTTTCATCGGCATGTATGGTGCGCATCAGCTCTTCAAAATCGCTCAAAAAATGATGCATCGACCGTGTGTTCCTTTCACCGCTGAATTTCGGCACTGCATGCTCGATATCCATAAAACAGGGATTTTGCTCTTTATGGCTGTAACGGAAATCTTGGCACTTACATCAGGGAGCGTAATATTTATAACGGAGGGCGCGGAATTTAGTGCAGCAGTTTCATCATTGGAATTCAGTACAGGGGTCTCGGAGTTTTAGGCAGAGGGCCCAGCACTTAAAT
The DNA here is from genome assembly GCF_013731165.1 of Rhagoletis pomonella. Classification (NCBI taxonomy): domain Eukaryota; kingdom Metazoa; phylum Arthropoda; class Insecta; order Diptera; family Tephritidae; genus Rhagoletis; species Rhagoletis pomonella. Next base: position 1,225,440 of record NW_023458563.1, on the reverse strand, counting down.
CGGCAGCCTGCGTACCAACGGCAAGGTTTTCTGCGCGTGTAGCAGTATTCTCGGCGCTATTTCCACTTAAATCGGCGATTGCGGCATTCGCGGTAACACCTTCACCAAGGTTCGAAACGTCTTCCTGACTTGCACGCACGGAACATTGGGCGACCGCGCCTTTTTGCGATGACCCCACAATGTGGCAGTAGGTGGGACTTGTTCTTTAGTGGTGCGTGGCATTTTAATTTTGTCGCAGTCCACACCTGAGATGATAACTTCTAGGGTTTAGATTACTTAGAAAATGTTTGATTTTATTTCTGTCACTACGTGTTGGCTATCGGCTTTATCAAATTGTAATGGCCGGAAGTATTTACAGCGTTGTATTACAAGACTGAACATCCTTCAAACCAGAGTTGCCATTGATCTTAATATAACATGTATAAAAGTACAATATATGGCTGGATAGATCTTGCATGACATTTTCTTAGCAAAGTATACATATGTTCTCCTTACATTTTCAACCTTTTTCATCCACATTTTGGCAGCTGACAACAAATATAAAACTTAACAGCTGAAAGTTTAAACTCGGTTTTACCCAGCCAGATTGGGCTTTTAAACTTAGTTTAAACTCGGTTTAAATTTGACTGAAAAACGGCACACTGAATTTAAACTTAGTTTAAACGACAAACAGACGCACTGAAAACCTGGCCCTAAGAGTTCTTTAGCGTTGTTGTTCTTGCTGGTTTTGCTCTTTGGGCTGCATGCAGTAATTGTCAAATATGCATCTCTTTTGCTTGCGCTTTGGGTTGCGCTTGTAGGAGAGCGCCCTGGACACTCATCTCTCACTTAACTACCGTTCGTATTTTGTATGTAAACAATAATTTATTTATTTTGATACAATGTCTTATTATTTAGGTATTTTTCGCGATCACACTTTGAGTTTTATACTGCTGAGGGCAGTTCGCGACGATACAAAACTCGAATAATGGTTTAGTGTGTCTTTCGATGGTTAAATATTTTTAGTTAAACGATATGATTTTTTATGGAGCGAATAAAGAACACGTTCGCACTCAACCGCAACTTGCTTGTGAATAAGCGGGATTTTTTCGAGACATTTCGAGATTTTCACACGTTGATTATTTTTCGGGTTTGTTCCGGATTCTTTGAAATTTTTCAGGATTTCTGCGAATTTTTCGCCACCCTCGGCACCTTAGAGAGCACTCCACATCAAGTTCTTGTTAAGGTTGTCAGCAACATTCTGGAAACCTATAAAGCACTCCATACCTGAAACCTCTGGTGAGTTTTGCTCCTAGTTTAATTCTAGTTTAATTTTTTGGGTCGTATGTTTTGTTTTTCGAGTTCTTTGTTTAGTTTTCGGGATCTTTGGGGTTTTTTCTGGATTATTCGAGATTTTCTCTGGTTCGGGATTTTTTCGAGAAGTTAAGAGATTTTTTTAGTACGATGTATTGTGGAACGATTTTTGTCAGCCCTTGTCAAATTTGGTTTGGACACAAACCGGTTTCGGCGTTGTGCCATCTTTAGTGTCATTTTTCGTTCTGAAATAGTTCGTGTTTCCTTCTGCTTTTATGTATTCGTGTTACTATCTGTTTTAACTGCCATTAGGTCATGCATACCCATCTAAGTACGTTTTGTTTCATTATCTCGCAGGTAGGAGCTTTTTGGTTGCTTGTATTCGCCGGCGGGTAGAAAGCCGTTATTTTTAATTTCTTGATTTTCGTGATTGCGTCAGTTTATGTTTAGTTATTTCGCACGTAGTAGGTTTTAGGTTGCTTGTATGTGCCGGCAGATAGAAATCCGTTATTTTCATTTTCTTGGTTTCTGCGGCGTGGGTCTGTATCTTCGCGTTGGCGTTTTTTTCAGGGGTAATCTCATGTTTTCAGTACAACATCTTGAGTGGTTCGAATATTACATCGAATACGGTGTTTTTGTTAGTTTATAATTCTCCCTTGAAATGTTTTCTGCTTGTATATCTCCATTTTCTCCAATGTATTCAAACGCCGTCCTTTATGCTGTACGTGGAGGAGTTTAGCTGCCTTACTAATTTTCATTGGTGTTCATTTATTTTCGAACATATGATATGCGAAGGTTGATTCTGGTGTGAAGCTTGGTTTTTGTGTCCCCTTATTGTAGTCTCTTATATGTTCGCGGAAACTTGTTTTAATCTTACGGCCAGTTTGTCCTACGTAGCCACACTTGCATTCACACGTTAATTTGTATACACCCTGCTTATCTAGAGTCCTCTTGTTGTTGTTGTTGTTGTTGTAGCGGCTACAACAACCCCGCCCAGGACGGTTGGTATCTCAATCGTTGTCGTCGAGCTCCACTAACGGCAGCCCTAGGAAGCGTGCAGATTCTGTTGCGTTAGTCCACAGGGACAAAGCCGTTAGGGTTGTCGGGTTTTCCGGGCATGCTAAGAGATGTTTCGAGTCATTTGGTACATCCTCATTCAATCTACTCAGGTAGGAGTTAAACCTGCTGCAGTAGCCAGAGCGAAGTTGGGCTATTGTCGTTCGTCCTCTTCGCTTGTGCTGCTGTCCAGTATTCTTCCGACGTTGTTCCTGTTGAAGTATGTAATGTTAGCCTAAGTTAAATTTCCCTTCACATCAATTGTCAAATAGATGGCGCTATAATGTATTTGCTTTTGCCTTTATCCTTTATTTTTTTTTTTGCATTTCTTGTTTTTGACAGCCAGTGTGCTTATCAGATTTTCCTTTTATATTTTGCTGAATCATTAATATAGATATATATATAAAACTTTGTATAAAGAAACAAATACTTTAACAGGTTATGGGCGCAGTGAACGCATGTTATAGAAGCAAGAAAAGTGCATTTACGTAAATTAGAAGTTTCTCGTAGCAGTTTGTTCTTTTTGTTCGATATGGATTTGGCAAAACATATTAAACCTCTGACTGGCGAAGCAGACTGGCCGATTTGGAAAAGAAAAATTAGAGACCTGCTGGATTACCATGAAGGTGCTCTAGATGCAATTGACGGCAGACTAGTCAAACCTGAACCAGTAGCAGGAACTGCATCAGAAGCAGAAAAGAAAAAGAACAAAGAAGCGGGAGATCGATATCGCAAGGCAAAAAGTTATGCAAAGTCCATGATTTCAAGCTCAGTAGCAGACGTAGTGTATCAGAAAATAATGGATAAAGAATCTGCGCATGAAACGTGGCTGGCTCTTAAATTGAATTTTGAAGCATCGTCAAAAGATCAATTGTTTAAAATATGTACAGAGTTTTTTGCATTTGATTGGCGTAATGGCGAAGACGTTTCGACACACGTTGCAAAGTTAAGAAATCTATGGAACGAGCTAAATAATGGCTTGAAATCAAAGAACGAAAATGAACTTCCTGGCCTTATTCTTGTTTGTAAAGTTTTACAAATTTTGCCTAGTGAATTCGAGAATATCAGATCCAGTTGGATGCTATTGTCGAAAGATGAAGAAAGAACGTTCGAAGAATTGATCACACAGTTGTGTATGTATGAAAGAAACTTTAGAAAGACAGCTGATGCCACTACTGGAGAAGCACTTGCTGTGAAAAGCGGAAAACCCAAACCACGTATATCATTTCAAAGGTCAAAAGACAACGATATTTGTAACTATTGCAAGAAGAAGGGGCATTGGGTAACCACATGCAAAAAGTGGATTGCTGATGGCCGACCACCAAAGAGCGACGCTCAGAGCAACGTCGTAGTTACGAATGTAGCCCTGTGTGCAATCAATGAAGTTGAGTCATGTTCATCAGGGTGGTGGATCGACAATGGTGCTACAAAGCATGTGACGAACAGCCCGGACCAGTTTGTAGAGTTTCAAAAGTTTCGCAGTCCACGTGTAATCATAGCCGCAGTAAAAGAATCCCTTGAAGCCGTTGGACAAGGAGTTATACGTATTTCATCGTTCACTGAGAATGGAACTATGGAGATGACTCTGACCAACGTCTGGTATGTTCCGAAAATTTCTAAAAATCTTTTTTCAGTTTTAGCAGCCCAAGACAGAAATGGAAATATAAGGTTCCACTCAACTTCAACTAAATGCTGGTTGGAGATAAATGGTAAAACAGTGCTGTGCGGAAATCGTGAGAGAGGCGGGTCTCTGTACAAGGCAGCTATCGAACCATTAAATGTTGAAAACGTCGAGAGGGTTACTATTGCTGAAGCAGAGACATCAATATTGCAGCTATATCACGAGAGGTGGGGTCACCAAGACAAGCGACACGTACGAGACATGCTCAAAAGAGAATTGGGTATCACAGTTAAGTTGCAACAAGAAGTATGCGAGCCCTGTATTTATGGAAAAGCGCATCGTCTACCCTTTGGTACTAGAGCGAAGGTTACTAAAGCAGGCGAACTTTTCTCCGCTGATGTTGTAGGTCCATTCTGTGAATCGTTTAGCAAGAAACGATTTCTGGTTGTGTTCAAAGACAGTTATACAAAATTTCGTTATGGTTTTGTAATTAAACATAAATCCGAGGTGATAACAGTTTTGAAGCAGGTTATAGCACATACGAAAACGCTTGGACACAAGATTAAAGAGCTACTTAGTGACAATGGGGGAGAGTTTGATTCCAAAGAAGTAAAACGCCTTTTGGCACAAAACGGAATAGTACAGAGATTAACTGCCCCATATACGCCCCAACAAAATGGCGGTAGCGAACGTGAAAATAGGACAATTGTCGAGATGGCAAGGACCTTTAAATATTCGAATTGTGAAAATAAATTTCCAGATGAAATATGGGCTGAGCTAGTGATGTCAGCAATTTACATTCTAAACAGAACCGGAAAGTCTTCTGAAGATGGCGCAAGTCCCTTCGAGTTGTGGGTCAAAAAGAAACCTAGAATCAAACATTTACGTATCATTGGGTCTACTTGCTATGTCCACGTACCAGCTGCAAAACGAAAGAAAATTGATAAGAAGGCAGAAAAAGGTTTACTTGTAGGGTATGATGGAGATGAGCGGTACCGGATATACATTCCGAGCAACAACAAAGTTATCCTGTCCAGAGATGTGCAATTCGATGAAAGACAAACAGAATGTGAGTATCAAGCTAAGCTTCCGTTTAGGGATATTGAAAAAGATCACAAGCAAGGAGACGAAAGTGAAGTCGAGCCTCAAATTAAGGACATTGACGAAGAACGCATGCAAAAAGATGAACGTGAAGACGACCTCGATACAAAGATCGTTGAAGAGGACGGTTTTCAGTCACTAAGCGATGACGAAGAAGAGTCAAAGAGTAGCTCCGAAGAACAAGTGTTGGATGAAAAGACAACCCTGATCACGTACAATTATACATACATACATTTACATCTATTATATGACATATGGATATGACTGTCAAAAATATCAAGAGCAACACTTGTTGCACACGTGTCGAGAAGACAGCTTCTTTCTAGAATCGTTCTTTTCCTTTTTGTATATTTTATAGTTTAAATAAAGGATTATACTAACTTTAAAGAAGCGTATCAATGGCGACGAGGATCAAGGTATCCTAAATAAGTGGAAAATAACTTAGTTTGCAAAAAAAAAAAAAAGTAGAAACAAGTCTTTTGCAATAATACAAGTAACCTAAATTATGGATGCTGAAATGAAGGCGTTCTTCCAACCAATGCAACAGCAGCGGGAAAAAGACAGTGCCGCCATGTAAGAACTGGTGAAGCAACTTCTGGAGGCTAAACAGCCATCAGGCAACACGAGACAAGCTGAAAACTCGACAGAATTCCGTATAGAGGCTTTGTCAACAAGTATTCAAGAGTTCTCGTTTAGCGCTGAAGATAGCCTCACTTTTGACATGTGGTATGCACGATACGAAGATTTGTTTGAAGTCGACGCAGCAAATCTTGACGACGCAGCCAAAGTCCGCCTACTCTTGCGCAAGCTTAGCGTCCTAGAGCATACCAAGTATGTAAATTCCATTTTGCCAAAACATCCACGAGACCACACCTTCAAAGAAACAGTCGAAAAGCTGACAAAACTTTTTGGTTCGCAGAAGTCTCTTTTTAACATGCGCTATCACTGCCTACAGATAACCAAAGATGCTACCACAGATTTTTTAACGTACGCAGGCAACGTCAATAAAGAATGTGAAAAATTTCAACATCATAAACTAACACTAGATCAATTCAAGTGTTTAATTTTCATCATGGGGTTAAAGTCTCCAGCGGATTTTGAGGTTAGAACCAAATTACTGGCAAGACTAGACAGCGGCGAAGAAACTCTTACACTTGACAAGTTGTCAGCAGAGTGTAAGCGGTTAATAAATCTAAAGGCAGACACAGCATTAATCGAAAACAAAAATGAGACTCGCACAGTCAACAAGGTGCAGGCGAAGAACCACAACAAGCGATTTCCAAAAACACCGTGTTGGTTTTGCGGCGGTATGCATTATACATCCGAATGTCCATTCAGTAAGCACAAATGCAAGCACTGCAACCGTGTGGGGCACAAAGAAGGGTATTGTGATTCCGGAAAATCTTACAAAAATCAAAAACAAACACCCTTACACTTAAAACGCACGGACAAGACAACAAAAAGAAACCGCAGAAACCAAGGTGAAGGATCAACAATCAACAGCATATTCGTCACTAACCAAATTTGTGTAGCAAATCGCAAATATATTCGCGTGCAAACAAACGATTTCCCGACCGATCTTCAATTCGACACAGCTTCAGATATTACCATCATATCTGAAGACATTTTCCGACGGCTTAACGTGAGCAATAAGACGAAAGTCAGCAACACGGCTCGTAGCGCAACTGGCAAACTCCCATTATCAGCACAATTTGAATGCACTGCTAAATTCAAGGGTAAGCAAGCATCAGCAACATGCTATGTTACACCCATTCAAAATCTGAATGTCATGGGGTTAGACTGGATTACAGCATTGAAACTCGATAATGAGCCAATCAATGCAATTTGCAACAAAATCAACAAAGGATCATACAAAAATCAGGGAAGTACAAGTATTTCAATTGATAAAAGCATTTCACTGCTGAAAAAATCATTTCCAGCTGTTTTTGATGACGAACTCGGTCTTTGCACCAAAGCAAAAGCGCATCTTACGATCAAGCCGGATCAACAACCTATTTTTCGTCAAAAGCGACCAGTCGCTTATGCCATACAAGGACTCGTAGAAGCCGAACTACAGCGTCTCCAGGACATAAATGTGATCACTCCAGTCAACATTTCAGACTGGGCTGCTCCAATTGTGGTGACAAGGAAAGCAACTGGTGGCGTGCGAATATGTGGCGACTTTTCAACTGGCTTAAACAACGCTTTAGAAATGCATCAATACCCTCTACCATTACCTGATGATCTCTTCGCGCGACTGGCCAAGGCTAAATTTTTTAGCCACATTGACCTCTCAGACGCTTTTCTGCAAGTTGAAGTGGACGACGAGTCGAAACACCTGCTCACCATAAACACCCACTTGGGTCTTTTTCGGTACAACCGAATGATTTTCGGCGTCAAAACGTTTCCCACTATATTCCAGCAAATTATGAATAAAATGTTGTCCGGACTCACGGGAGTAGCGGCATACATAGACGACATATTCATAGCAGGCCAAAGTCGAGAGGATCATGACGAGAAATTAGAAGCCGTATTAAAACGCATACACGAGTTCGGGTTCAAACTAAAATTTGACAAATGCACGTTCTATTCAAAACAAATAAAATATCTGGGCTTTATTATAAATGAAGAGGGCATACAGCCAGATCGCACGCGCATAGCAGCAATAACGCAAATGCCCGAACCAAAAGATGTATCCGAACTACGATCATTTCTTGGAGCAATCAATTTTTATGGGAAATTCATCAACAATTTACGCACTTACAGAGGACCACTGGATGAATTACTGAAATCCAACACCAAATGGCACTGGTCTCAGAAACAAAGCAAATGTTTCGAACAACTTAAAAACATTCTCTCTTCAGATTTATTGCTGACGCATTTCGATCCAAAACTGGATATTGTTGTTGCGGCAGACGCTTCAAACTACGGCCTCGGTGCATGCATCTTGCACGAGTACCCAGACGGTTCGATGAAAGCAATATGCCATGCTTCACGCTCACTCACGGCGGCTGAAAAAGCTTACAGCCAAATCGAAAAGGAGGGGCTGGCCATAGTTTTCGCGCTCACGAAATTCCACAAAATGATTTTTGGCCGGAAATTTAAGCTACAAACGGACCATAAACCTTTACTCGCGATTTTTGGCAACAAGAAAGGCATCGCAGTACATCAAGCAAATCGATTGCAGCGTTGGGCTATAAAATTATTAGCTTACGACTTCGACATCAGCTACGTATCAACGAACAATTTTGGCCATGCAGACGTTCTATCGCGTTTAATAGACAAAAACGTAAATCCATCAGAAGACTACGTAATAGCCTCTATTAAATTTGAAGTTGAAATTCGTCAAATACTTACAGACTCAATCGCCAAATTACCAGTCACACACAAAATGGTTAAATACGAATCACAAAAAGACAAATTGCTAAGAACAATTATGCAATACGTAAATGAAAGATGGCCATATAATTTGGAAGGCTCAAATGAAGCAAGACAATTTGTAAATCGCAAAAATGATCTCCATGTGGTTGACGGATGCCTCATGTTCGGAAATCGCATCGTAATACCGACAATACTGCGCAAGAGGGTTCTAAAACAATTGCACAAAGGACACCCCGGCGTCGAACGTACAAAAGCCATAGCAAGAAGTTTTGTTTACTGGCCTAACATCGATATTGATATTGATTCGCTTGTGCGAAACTGCAGCGGATGTGCATCAGCAGCGAAGTTACCCACAAAGACACATCTATAACCATGGCCTACTCCATCGGAAGCTTGGGAACGACTTCACATTGACTACGCTGGCCCATTAGACAATACGTACTTTTTTATCATTGTAGACGCATATTCAAAGTGGCCCGAGATAATCCCCACAGCCAATATTTCAAGCAATAAAACAATCGAAATGTTAAATGAAGTTTTTTGCAGACTGGGCATACCGAAATGCATCGTTTCCGATAACGGAACCCAGTTTGTAAGCACACAATTTCAGAAATTCTTGACAGAAAATGGAATTAAACATCTACGCTCCAGTCCATACTACCCAATGTCCAACGGTCAAGCTGAACGATTTGTGGATACGTTCAAAAGAGCCTTAAAGAAACTAAAAGGAGAGGGTACTACAGTCCAAAATTTACAATCATTTCTACAATGTTATCGCTCAACTCCAAATAAAAACACACCAAAACACACATCACCAGCAGAAGCCTTATTCGGACGGAATATACGAGTACCATTAAATTTGATATTGCCTAGCCAACCTAAACCAACCGGATCAGACACCAACCAGCAAAAACAAAACATGCAAAAACAATTTAATCAAAAACATGGCACCAAATACTCAGCTTTTGAACCACAGCAAACCGTTTATTTAGTTGTACATTCTTATAACAAGTTTGACTGGAGACCGGCTCAAATCATTGAAAGAGTTGGGGCGGTTATGTACAACGTAAGATTGGAAAACGGAAAAGTAATCCGTGCACATGCAAACCAAATCCGAAAACGCTACATTGAGGAGATTCATACAGAGGAGCCGAAACACAAGTTCTCACTGGCAGAAGCGTTTGGATTACACGACGTAATTGAATCCTCCGGGGACCATTCCCGAGTAACGGAACACTCTGTCGAAATCGATACCGCCGCGACTTCAAGTAACCCAGTCGAGGCTCCACCACAACCGCAATCTACTGTGGCAGCAGATTTCGTTACATGCGAAACACCTAGACGGACTGTGAAAAGATACTCACCAGACTAAAAAAAACAAAAAAAAAAAAAAAAAAAAAAAA
>NW_023458563.1:1192780-1215485 GCF_013731165.1 Rhagoletis pomonella | reverse complement strand
TCATCTTGGCGGATATCAGCATTCAACAGGAGAGGTGTTGGATGAAAAGACAACCCTGATCACGTACAATTATACATACATACATTTACATCTATTATATGACATATGGATATGACTGTCAAAAATATCAAGAGCAACACTTGTTGCACACGTGTCGAGAAGACAGCTTCTTTCTAGAATCGTTCTTTTCCTTTTTGTATATTTTATAGTTTAAATAAAGGATTATACTAACTTTAAAGAAGCGTATCAATCCGCAAATTACCAGAAGTGTATTGAGAAGAAGGTCAGCTTTAAAGAAGCCAAAGCACCTCGAAAACTTTGTTATGTCCGTAGAGGAAATCCACAGTCAATTGAGTGAATCCCCTGATACTTTTGAAAAGGCTCTTGAGAGCGGCGATGCAATTGATTGGAGAAAAGCCATGGATCGCGAAATGGCCTCGTTAAAAGAGAATAAAACGTGGACTTTAACCGAACTGCCACAAGATGTAAGGGCAATTCCATGCAAATGGGTGTTCCGGCTTAAGAAAAATCCTGATGGAAGCATAGACAAGTATAAAGCGAGGTTGGTTGTGAAGGGCTTCAATCAGCGTCAAGGCAAAGATTACAGCGAAACATTCAGTCCAGTAGCGAGAATGGGAACAATTCGCTCAATCCTAAGTATTGCAGCCAGTGAGAGAATGCATTTAAAACAGTTCGATGTATCAACAGCGTTTTTATATGGAGAGCTCGAAGAGAACGTGTTTATTAAACAGCCACAAGGGTATGAGGACGGGACCAGTAAGGTATGTAAGCTGCAGAAAAGCCTATATGGTCTCAAGCAAGCACCTAGATGCTGGAACAAACGCTTCGGAGGCTTCCTTGAAAAGCATGAGTTCAAGGCCAGTGACGCTGATCCGTGCTTGTACATTCGAGAAAGATGTGGTCAAAAACTCATTCTGGTAATTTACGTGGATGATGGTCTTCTAGCTGCATCAGATCCACGTGAGTTGGAGACATTTATTGGTGAGTTGAAAACAGAGTTCAAAATTGTTTCAAATAAGGCAAGTTACTTTTTGGGTCTAGAAATTGAGCTAAAAGAAGATTTTATTAAGATTAATCAAAAATCATACGCAAAGAAAATTTTAGAACGTTTCAACTTTTCCGAATGCAAACCTGTTTCAACTCCAATACTCAAAGATGCAGAAAGCTGCGCACCAGGAAAAGATGACAAATCAACAAAATTTCCCTACAGACAAGCTGTAGGAGCACTAATGTACCTAATGCTGGGCACACGGCCGGACTTGGCGTACAGTGTGGGCTTTATTTCCAGAGCATTGGAAAATCCTACTCATGAGGACATAGTACGAGTCAAGAGAGTTTTTCGGTACATAGCAGGAACTTTAGACCTTGGAGTAGTCTACCGGTACAACAAAGATGTAGGTCTTTTAGAGGTCTACAGCGATGCTGATTTTGGAGGGTGCATGAAGACTGCCCGCTCGACGTCAGGAGTAGTGGTAAAATATGCAGGAGGTGCGATTTCTTGGTTCAGTCAACGACAAGCGATTGTGGCAACTTCCACAACTGAAGCAGAAATTATAGCAGCAAACGAGGGAGCCAAAGAAGCAATATGGTTAAGCAGACTTTTCAGAGGTATCATAAAGCTTAAAGCTGTTCCCATCGTTCTAGTTGATAACTCTGCAGCAGTTAGATTAGCTCAAAATCCAGAATTTCACCGCCGAACAAAACATATTTCCATAAAGCACTTTTTCATCAGAGAGAAGGTGACAGAAGGCAAATTGTGTATCCAACAAATCTCAACAGAACATCAATTAGCAGATATAATGACTAAACCGTTGCCGAAAACGAGACTCAAAATTCTATCACTGAAGATGGGACTCACATAAATCATAAAGGCGACGCAGAAATTATGTTATAATACATTTTATTTCAAATTTAACTATAATTAACAAGGGAAAGTGTTGAAGTATGTAATGTTAGCCTAAGTTAAATTTCCCTTCACATCAATTGTCAAATAGATGGCGCTATAATGTATTTGCTTTTGTCTTTATCCTTTATTTTTTTTTTGCATTTCTTGTTTTTGACAGCCAGTGTGCTTATCAGATTTTCCTTTTATATTTTGCTGAATCATTAATATAGATATATATATAAAACTTTGTATAAAGAAACAAATACTTTAACAGTTCCTGGTTCTGAACGATGTGCGAATGTTGAATTTTTGGAAAACCTTGGCCAGTTTGTGTGTCATTTTACCCGTGTAAGTTAACACTGTCCAAGCTGTATCGTTGTTTTCTTTCTTGTTCCTACTTTTTCGTTTCGAGTCCTTTCTAATTTTGTCCACCAGATCTTTTTTGTATCCATTGGTTTTGGCAATAGCATATCGTCGCTGGATTAATGAAATAGTGTAACATGAAAAGTATAGTTTTGAGAAAAACGAATTGGAAGTTTTTATAAACCATTACAAACCATACAAATACAATTTCGTTTTTCGGGAATAAATTAGTGAGCCAAAGAGATATTTAAGAAAACTAAAGACTTTTATAATAGATTAAAGGATTGTCTATCCAATGGTGCAATTATCGAATAATAGTGTATGTGGCATTTACACTGTTTCTTTATTCGAGCGACGATATATTGTGTCTAGCTCTCTCCTGTGTGCTTCCTTAGTTAATGGGGTTCGCTCAAGTTTAGTTAATAATTGTCTAAATGCTGCGTTTTTGTGTTGTTGTGGGTGGTTAGAGGTTCATGTATTACTGTGTCGGTCGCTGTGTACTCTCTGTATATCCCGTATTCCAGCCTGTTGGTGGTCTTGTTTATTTTAATCGTTAGATCCAAATAGTTAAGTTTACCTTTCTCTTCCTTATCTATCGTGAATGCTATATTTTTGTGTTGTTCACTGAGGTAGTCCAATATCTGCCCCTCTTTGTCCCCCGTTATTATACATATTATGTCGTCCACATATCTAGCGTAGAAGCTGGCCCCTAAATTGGTTGTGAGATGCTCCATATATTTCTCCTCTAGGCTTTGCACGAACACCTCCATGAGTATAGCCGATGTTGGGTTATCCATTCCTAGTCCATTTATTTGTCTGTATATTTTGTTGTGAACTCGGAAATAATTTTGGTTTATCGTAGTCTTGAAAGTATTGATAATTTCATTTGCGATTTTCTTTTCCGTTTTGCAGAGTAATATTCTAAATAAAATATCCGTTGTCCTTGTTGCTATTGACGTGTAAAGATCCTTTATGTCAAATGATACCAATGTAGCATTATTAGTGTCATCTTTTCTATAATACTTTTTAAGTACCTCTTGAGCAATTTCTAAATTCCGAATTCATTTCAAATTTGAGTAATTCAAATAAGTTCACAATTTTATATTGCTCATTCCGAAAGAAAACAAAGCAAAATCAAAAAATAGTTAATGTAAGCAAAACAAGTTTAAGTGTCTTTACTTCGATTTTTAAAAAGCAGAGTGTGTGGATCTAATCGGTGTTTAGAAAACTGCTTATTCGAAACTTACGATACAAAATGTTGAGCTTAAATGTTAGAAAGAAGTAAAGCCTATTTTTTCATCAACATTATATTTAAACCGAGGACCGTGACGGTTATGATATTTATAATAATCATGATTAATCCGTTTGGAACTATATTTTTCCCATTAAAAATTTTTTAAATTTTTTTTTTTATAAATTGTAAGTTATTTTTTGATTTTTAATTAATTTTAATTTTTAGATAGTTTAAATCGGTCATAAAAACGCCAAGGACTGTCACTCCAGCAACGCTCCCCAAATACTCTTTGGGGAATTGGAATGCTGTTACAACAATAACAACTTGGGATGAACAACTGGCGCAAATCCCCAAAGGAGAGAGGCAACTGTCGATGTTTTTGGGTTTCGGTCCAAACCGAACAAACGGTTGTACTGCCAAATAAGATTTAATCGGAATTTTTTGTTCCGGTAGTTTAGTAGTTTTTAATTTTTAAATCTACATGCATACAGGTACATATTCGCAAAACGAGTTTTTTTCAGTCATTGTCAGTCTGTCTATATCCTTGAATAACTATACGGATAAACTTGAAACTGTTATTTGTCTGTTTTATAGGCAATAAGATAAACTACTTACATGATGGGGAAGGCGTAGAGCTCATGACATGCCGGTGTCGTTCGCGCTCGTGATTGTGATGTCTATTCGGGTTCGGATACGTTGGATTACTATTACTTTTTAAAATATCGGCATTGGGGGCTGACGTGGGCAAAGCGTGATCACGCTCCAAATCCAATTCGTAGTTTCGATGCTGTAGGTTTATTTGTTGCTGGTGTGATGGTTTTTCCGCATACCTGAGAAAAAATGAATGCATGAGTATAACCGATACATATACAGTGTCAAACACAACATTTGCAATATCAGCATATCTTAGAACTTCCTTCTCTTATATGGCCATTTTTTATTTGGAATGTGATTTATTACTTGTTTTGGGAAAATCAAAAAGGTATATTAGTAATAGATGTCGCAACTTCACTATAGAGGGTCCGGCAATTCCATGGTATATTATACATGTAATACTTACAGTCAGCGTCAAAAATATGCATAACCTGACGTTTTCACGACTTTATTTATTTACATTTTCCATACCAAATTTTTCTTATTTTTTATAAAAATATAGTTCATTCACCAGCGAAAACCACAAGAATAAATTTCTTTAATTTCATACTCGGGAAAATGCAAGAAAATTTCCATCGAAATTTTAAAATTTTCCATTCGATTTCTTATAAAAAATTTGAGTATGCAGTTTTGTAGCCCATTAATAATAATAATAAGAGGTTGGCGCTTACGCATATGTTAGTGTTTGGCCGAGCTTCTCCTCCAATATGTGGTGTGCGCCTTGATGTTGTCACACAAAGCGGAGGGACCTACAGTTTTACGCCGACTCCGAAAGGCGATTGTATTTTTATGAGAAGCTGTTTTTCATAGCAGAAATACACTCGGAGGTTTGCCATTGCGTGCCGAGGGACGGCCGCTGTTAAGAAAAGCCCTTCTTTCTATATTTTTTTGCGATGTTGCTATGACCAGGGTTTGAACCCAGGCGTTGCGGAGTGGAAGCGCGCACTGCTTACCACTACACCACAGCGGCCCATTAATAGTATTTGTATAATAAGGCGTAATTTTCAAGTCGATAAAATTTAATGGTGATTTGTGAGAAATTGGGCGAAAGATAAAAAATTTCCAAAACCTAAAAATTCATGAAGTAACAATAAAAGCCAAAAAATGCTAGACGCAAAGACAAAAAAGTCTGAAAGACAAAGATGAGTTAGCATGGCCTTCGGTTGTGCGTGCAAACAAATACGACGATACAAAATCCAACTATTGGTGTGCTGATTTGGGTGCAGCGCCTCACATGACTTATCGTCGTGTTGGTAACCAGAAGCAGTGCGTACAGCAACCCATTTGTTAAAACGCAAACAAATAGCAAATGATACACCCTACGAAAAATGGTCTGGTCTGGTCTGGTCGAAACCCATATTTCGGTCGCATAAAAATTCTCGGAACCGAATGTTATGTACAAGTGGGATCCGGAAGCAAAGGGTTTTTTGTGGGATTTGAACCCACTAGCAAGAATTTCCGATTATATGACTCAAACGACTGAAAACGTCTGAGTTGCAATGTTCGTTTCAATGAAGCAGAAACCGCCAGTGAACGTGAAGTTCAAATGAAACAAACATTGAACCAAGTAAAACCTCCCAAGAACAAGGTAAGTCTTAGCGAAGTGATCAACGTTATGATCTGCGACGTGTGAATCGCTCGAGTCGGTTAATTCAAACTGGTTACTCAGCCACTGTTGTTCAGGTGAAAACATACGCAACAAACACACAGGAGTGGATGTGCGCTAGGGACGATGAGTCTAATTCACAGATTAATAACTGTATATGGGAATTGGTTGATCCATCTGAGAGTCAAAAAGTGATTGATAATCGCTGGGTGTTTAAGATCAAAGATAAACTCAACGGTTCACCTAAACGGTATAAAGCAGCCTGGTGATTCATGCACTCACACAGCAGTATGGTGTGAACTACGAAGAAACGTTAGGCCGATGGTGAAGTTCACATCGACATGTGCAATTTTTTCGTTAGCAATGAATGAAATACAGTTAAGATATTTTTTTAAATCAATGGGTTTGATGATGGTGGAAACGTGTGCAAATTGATTAAAAGTTTAAAGGTTTTGAAAGAAGCATCGAGATGTTGGAACGAAAAATTTACATCATTTATCTGCAAGTTTAATTTTAAACAAAATGAATTAGGTTCGTGTGTTTGTGCGCCGGATCAAATATTTGCCTTAAGGCACTATTACGGTTATCGCAACCCAGTAGATAATTTCAGGAGTTAAAAGCCCTTTCGAAAGGCCTTCCTGAGAGTCAAGAGGCCTTCCACTCTATATTCGTTTCTTTTTTGTAGGAGTGGCACAAATTGAAGGGCTTCTTATTTCGCTACCCATAGAACGCCTTCCAGAATTGCTTTTAAAGGATGTATTTCAGAAGACCTTTCGGAGGAGTTCTTTTAAAGTTGCTTCTGTAATTTATAAAAATCATACATCTTTGAGGTATTTGCTTAAGGTTTATATCAAATATGTGTTATTGCAACTTAAAATGTTTATTGAAATTCATTTGTAATGCTAAATAATATAAATTTATGCATTCGCGTAAATTGTAAATGAATAAGCCCTTCTAGAAAGCATGCAAGGAAGTACTTTTTTCAGCCGTTCTTGGGTAGGCCTCTTTGAATGGCTTCACTTAAGAAGGCTTACCTAAATTATCTACTGGGAATATATGTATGTAGGCTGATGACGAATTATGGCAACCAACAATGAATTCAAGTCTATTATTTCATACCAATTTCGAGGTAAAAGTAATTGCAACAAAATGTTTTTTGGGCCTCGAAATTGATCCAAGTCAAGATGGGTAAATCCGCATGCAATGACAAGCCAATGCTAAGTGTTGAATCGTTTCGATATGATTGAAAGGCTGTTTCAACTCCCATCGACTAATATAAAAATCTGGGTAATTTTGTCAATGATACCTTTTTCTAAGAAACACAACAACTCATATATATGTACATACTGCCAGTAAGTATCTCAAATTTGTGTTAAAAGTGTCAAATCCTGGTTTTGTTATTAACTGTAGCCTTTCATGTCATGATCATGTAAACTCTATTGCCAGCAATATTTTAAGAAATTTGGAGAATGTCCTCAACTCCGGCTTATTTGCCAGATAAGGCTCCGAGCTATCTTTATAGTAAACAAATCTTCTCTAAGTCAGCTCGAATAAGCGACTTGATAGTACCACCTTATAATTTTCTAACCTCTGCAAGGCTATTCTGTGTCAATGCTATTCATATCTGGAATTCTATCCCTATCTCCATTCGAAGTCGATTGAAAAAATCAACTTTAACAACACCATTTATACGTATTTTCGCTGAATCAAATACTAACATACTCTCTCATTCTAGAACCCGAATTTTCTAATTCGTAATTCGTAGCTCCGCAAAAATAGCTTCTTCCAAGCCAACGAAAATACGCTTAGTTAGGTTCACTACAGATGTTGTGGTTGTTGTTGTGGCTACAACCCAGTCCAGATGCGTTAGTCCCTCAAACGTTTTCGTCAAGCTCTACTAGCGGTAGTGAGGTGGGATTCAGAGGGCATACGAAGAGATGCTGTGAGTCATGGGGCGACTCTCCGCATGCCGGGCATTCGTTAAGAACATCCTCGTTTAATCTTCTCAGGTATGAGTTCAACCTGCTGCAGTAACCAGAGCGCAGTTGGACTATTGTGGTCCGAGTCTGCCGAGACAGACGAAGCTCTGTCTCGTCCACGTCTGGTGATTGGGTGCCCGGAACGTCATTCACAGGTCGGGAGTCTACATAACTCGAGACTGCATCTCAGTGAATGCTGTTCAAGGCCTGTCGATAAGCTGTCGGGTCCAGAGGTTGTTTGATGAACCCCAGGACTTCGTCCGTAAGTTCGTAGAGATGCCTCCTGACGTGCCTGGGCGAGGGATCGTCTGCAAGGAGTTGTCCCCTGATTTACTATTTTTAATGATGCTCATTTTTGTAGTCAGAATATTTCGATCGTGGTATCAAATGATTTTTTTTTTTCGATGAAGCTTCTGACAGTTGCTCTTACTTAACTGGAGCCTTCTAAATTCAATGGCGTCTCCAGTTTTGCCCGATTGGCTCCACTTTTCGAGATAGTTCAAGTACAGCTTTGCTTAAATTTTAACTATTTTACAAAAATCTTCTTCGATTTTGAAGATATTTCACTAAAATTTTGCACACGCTTGTATTTTAATATTACTTTCACTATCTCTTAAAATCATCTAAATCGGTTCAATTTAACATCTAGCCCCCGTACAACTGATTGTTCAGAGACGTTGGTTTGCGTTATAACGCCTCCAATTAAGCAGGTAGAAATTTAGAATAGGTTCACTTTAACATATAGCACGCATACAATTTATGTTTCATATATGAAGTTAGAGTTATAGCGCAAAGACACATATCTGAGTACTCAGTTGTATTGGAGCTATATGTTAAAGTGAACCCGTTTCGATAATTTTAAGCAATAATTAAGGTAATATTGAAAAACCGTTATGTGTAAAATTTTAGTAAAATAACTTCAAAACTGAGGGTTATTTATAAAATGGTTAAAATTTTATAAAATTTTCATGTACCGTTATCTCAAAAACCGGAGTCAATCTGGTAAAACGGGGCATGCCATTGAATTTAGAACGTCCCAATTAGTGAGTTTAACTTTCAAAGTCTTTGCTCAAAATTTACAATTTGAACAGCGTAATTTGAACCCAGCTTATTCTTTTGATTTCCATTTCATGTTTATTCCTCGTCTAACTTTTGAAACACTTGATGAAAATAAATTACACTTATATTAATCGATTTACTAAGAGATTACGAATAAAATCATATCTAAAACATAGGTGTGCTCACTAATTTTAAAAAAAATTGGGAAAAGTACCTATTTTTTAGCATATGATTTGTCCAATGGAAACCATGGAAATACCTAAATCTTGTTCGTAAATTTAGAATTTAGTCTCTTTTACTCCTAAACCTCAGTAGATTGTAATGTCAAATGTGCGCAACCTCGGGTTAGATGCAAGTTTTCAACTAGGTTAGACGACTTTTTCTTCTAGCGCGGTTTAGAAAAAAAAATACTGATGCTTTGTATTTTGACGTTTTGGATTACTCCTATAGTTAGTTAACTTATTTGAAGAACAACTTAATAATCTACACACAATATTAAGGCCATCTAAAATAAAAAAGAACTGATTAAAAATCCCAGAGCGCTGGCAACATTGTTAAAGCTCATCAGCTGTTTCATATCAAGCAAAATTATTTCGCGAAATTCCAAACCTCACGACTACCAAAGCCAACAAGAGAGAAATAGTAATTATAGCTGGATCAACTTGCCGTGAATTTTCTCGATTCACATTTGCTGTTAAAAAAATTTTAATCACACTGTTGAATAACCTGCTATTTAAGGACCTAGATAAAGGATCCTTTGCCACAACATCACGTCCGTCATAGCACAAAAAAAAAATCCAAACCAGCAATATGTAAGTAATTATTAAATTTGTTAAATTATTTGATTTTTCATAAACATCAAATAATGCTCATTGCAGGGGAAAACTTAAAGATGCAACGCACGACAACATTTTCGTTGAATTTATGAGGGAGAACCAGGATTTGGCCAGAGGCTTCGCGAAAGGTGACCGGGCAATAGTCCATGACAAATGGCAAACATTAGTTGGAAAACTAAATTCTGCTGGTCCACCTATCAAGGACATTGCTGGCTGGAAAAAGGTAAGGCAATTTAATATACACAGTAAATACAAATTTTAAATAAAAGTATGTATATGTTTGTGTTCCTAAAAGGTATGGCTTGATTGGAAAATGCATTATCCCCAAAAAATTGGCTCCTTCAATGCTGGTCGTCTTGCCGTGCTGAAGGGGCTTAAATGACGACATGGAAATTCCCCAAAGGGATCTTCCAGATCGTGATGAACTAAGAGGAAAGCTTCATATCCTTTGCAATCGTGAGGGAAGCCAACAAACCAAACTGGTATGTGAGCAAACTTCCCGGTTGGAAAGTATGTGGAGATAGCCGCACCAGCAACACCCTAAGCCAAGGTGATGAGGTACCTGTGCCGATGGCTGAATGGTCAGCGGGTGTATATTGAATAGCCGGTCGCGAACGGTCCCCTCCGATGACCGGGCAAGGTCGGAGGTATAAGTGCCTTCTCTACGTATGCCAGCACTGCGGACGAGTGACGATCCCTTTCTGTGCTAACTCGTGGAACCAAATATGAACGATCTAGACCAAAAACAAAAACAACAAACACAAACTGAAACCGAAACAAAACTGATGATGAACACTGCAACGAACACTGGACAATCGACTTTGGCACTTCCTTATCGGAACCCGGGCCCCGTAGTTACGGAGTCCAATGAGGACACCCTTCTTGCCTCCAGTCAGGAGACAATCAAAAGTGTTCCTGGTTGTACCAACCATATTACACCAGAATCACAAGCAGCAAAACATACCACATCTAAGGATGCCAAGCCAGGCATCCCTACCAGCCATGACCTTCAGTCTTCCTCCAAAGCTGCCGGCAGTACCAACCACAGTACAACGACGGAGGGAGTAGGGCGGAAAGAAAGGAATTTCGGCTTCAAGCGGCTCCTATGAGTTTAAGGGGGTCGAATACCACAAAAAGGTGGTTGAGGAATATGAGAGCTCCTTAAAAGAGAAGCAATCTGCAAACCCCAATCCACCTGGAATAAAGCAAAAGGGCGAATCTCAAAATAGAAATCGTTCCACCAACGACAGCACTACCGGCGGAGAGAGCGAGAAGCCTAAACAGGCTTCTTCATCTGACCCCAACCCGCTGCAACGCCACTTTGATGATGAAAACTCGAAGACTCCGGTATCTATGCAGAAGCACTGGGTGGAGATCGACGTCAAGCTATCGAGTCTCGTTATGGACCACGTCCTCGATAACCCGGCGGGTCCCCATCCGGAGTTTGATTCCTCTGGATCCTTTCGAGGATTCTTTGGACTTCTTAGCTGGGTGCGTCGCTAAAATAAGCGAAGCATTCGTCGGCCCTAAACTAAGGCTGATTCCAGCTAAGGACGTCCCTCAGAGGCCACGTGCACGTATCTGGTTACCCCCCATGGAGGAACCAGGCGAGAAACTTCTGAGGTGCCTAAAGCTCGCCAACAAACACATACCGTGTATACCAGACTGGCAGCTTAGAAAAGTTGAGCAGCCAAATAAAACCAGCAGACCTCTTCTCTTGGCTATTTGCGAAGAATCTATTGAGGCTCTGTCAAAGGCGGACAACAGAATTCGCTTTGGCATCCGCATGGCCAAGATGAAGATTTTTGTAGGCGACAAGGCTCCTAATGAAGACGACACAGAGGAGGTCGACGATGCGAGCCAGTTGCTGAAGGACGCTGAAGGAAGTGTGTACAGATTAATCTGAAGCACTTAATATGTGTGACAGATAATCTGTCAATCCTTCTCGGAGAGGGAAGCATCGACGTCAGCCTAATCCAGGAGCCGTGGGTCCGAGGTGATCAGATCGATGGACTTAACAGCACTACACATAACCACTTTTATAGTGGTAACACAGGTAAACCGAGAGTATGCATTCTAATCAAAAAAAGGATGCGACGCAAAAGCGAGACACACTATCTGGGGGAGTTCCACGATAAACAGCAGAGGTGAGTCTCTCTTACACTTTATATTAAATACTAACCTGAATATATGCAATAAAGGAGAGAATCCGACCTTTATATTTCCCAGCTCCGAAAGATTTGCGGGATGGGAAGACGTACTGGACTTAACCCTAGCAACAGATGGTATATCCAGTGAAACATCCATGTCGGATCATTGTTGGATACTCTTCCGAATTCGCGGAAAGGCCTCTTCCCTATTTCGGAATCCGAGAAGAACAATATGACTAAAATTTATCAGGCTGAAGTCAGGTAGCCTAGACAGTAGTAATCAAAGGAGATTACAACTGCTGCTACTGAACTAGACAACACAGTAGATAAACTGGAAAAAACTCTAGCCATAGCTTTTAGAAAATCCACACCAGTAAGCGTCCTTAAGAAAAAATCCCGTCCATGGTGGACGGGGGAGCTTAGGGAGCACAGGTCATATCTCAGAAAAATCTTTAACGAGTGCTAAGATGAATTAAGGCAGTAAAAAAAAATTGTAAAGAAAGCTAAAGAGGACCCTTTGCAATCCTATTGCACATTGCAACTGTAGGGATTCCGCCAGACTAAGCTAAGTTTTATCCAGAGTTACTCGACTCAATCGTAGACAAGGAAAAAATTAAGTTCGCTATAAATAAATTCTCCTCATACAAATCTCCTGGCCCAGATGGCATCATTCCAATAATGCTCCAGAAATTACATCCTATGATATCCTGGCTGGAAAGGGTCTACAAAGCCAGTATCAGCTTGACATACATTCCGAAAAGCTGGAAAAGAGTCAAAGTTGTCTTCATTCCCAAACCGGGAAGAAGAAATCTCGAAAAAGCAAAAGACTTCCGACCAATAAGTCTTACATCTTTCCTGCTGAAGGTACTGGAAAGACTTTTAGACCTACATCTACATATTAGCATGAACCAAAAATACAAGATCACCTAATCAAAGAAGCAAGAAAAAAGTATATTTCTGAGCATTTTTGACATTTGCCTAAGAATGGAAACAAACAAAGAAAATGAAAAAGGCGCGGTGATTGAGTGCGATTAAACTGGTATTTATTATAAAATATACAAAGTGAAACTTGATGACAATTAGCAAAAAAAGTTCATAAAATATGGTTTTCATGATTGAAAGTGTTTTAAAATCGCATATCATTACCGCGGGTCGATTTTTCAATGCCACCGTTCTGGCCACAAACGTGCACCCACTTTTCACGCAAATTTACGCCTTTTGGCAAACATACGTACAAACTTGTTCCAATCACACGGCACTTCATTTTATATCATAAATATGTAATAAACCAAAATTTATAATTAAAATCGCTGCAGAAAACACATTCAATCGCTAAAAAATCACTACGAAGCGGTAGAAACGGTGTAAACGAAACCGAAAAACGTCAAAAACGCTACGAAAACTTTTTTCTGAAAATCGATTACAAATACAACGATGGCTGATTAGGTGATCTGTAGTCGTTGGTTCATGACATATTAGGCTTTCTCTAGGAAATTCCAAACATTCCAAAGCTCAACATGCATACATTAAGGGCAGGTCAACTGAAACTGCGCTTCATGAAGTCGTGGGCACCATAGAAAAATCACTCCATTACAAGCAGTACACTTTGGCAGCATTCCTCGACGTAGAGGGGGCCTTCAATATCATAACAGTCGAAGCAATTGTTCGATCTCTTGTGAAGGTGGGAATATCTGACCACATATGCGAGTGGATCGAACGAATGCTCAGAAACAGAATCATAATTTCAACCATTGGTTCAGTAACGCAATCCCGTTATGCAAATAGAGGCACTCCCCAAGGGGAGTTCTGTCTCCGCTACTATGGGTGGTGGTACTGAACGACATTCTACTGGATCTCAACAAAGGTGGAGCGAAAGTAGTAGCATATGCAGATGATGTAGTGGTGGCGGTATCAGGTCTCTTCCCCTCAACGATTAGTGAAATCCTAGAGGGAGCTTTGCTCCGGCTAAACACCTGGGCTACAAAAAGTGGACTGGGTGTCAACCCTAGCAAGACGGAACTGATGCTGTTCACCAATAAAACAAAAATACCACAATTCAGGCTTCCCTCCCTTAATGGAATGTCTCTCACATTGTCCACCGAGGCTAAATACTTGGGTGTCGTATTAGATACCAAGCTGAGCTGAAAGACAAATATAGAGAGGCGGGTTGAGAGAGCCTACACAGCTTATTATACATGTAAAAAATATTTAGTAGGAACCGGGGATTGAAGCCAAATCTTGTCCTCTGGATGTACACGGCTATCATACGACCAATACTAACGTATGTGGCGTTAGTTTGGTGGCCAATACTAGATAAACAATACACCGTCAGAAAATTAGTCAGTATACAAAGAGCAGCTTGGACAGGTGCTACAGGGGCAATTAAGTCGTGTCCATCTGATGCGCTTAATGTAATCCTGCATCAGCTACCCATAGAACTAGATATCCGCGAAACTGCTGCGTCTGCGGCAGTCAGACTCAAAGAGTCAGGCTGCTGGAGGGCGCTGCAGCACGGCCATCGTGGTATTCTTGACAAGCTTATCGAATCAGGGGCAGGATAGTCGAGGAGAATTCCACTGATATCTATACTGACGGGTCCAAAATGGACTGCAGGGGTGTTCTCTGAAACGCTGAATATCTCTTTCTCGTTTCCACTACCTGACTTTGCTAGCATCTTCCAAGCGGAATTACTGGGCATCGAAAGGGCCTGTAAAGCACTAGAGAGGAACTGCGTAGGTGTACGAAAAGCATACTTTTTTTCAGATAGCCAAGCGGCACTTCAAATTAATAGCCACGATAACGGGACATTGGCCCATTGGTGAACATGCAGCTAGAATGGGCATTCCGTATAAACCTCGGTGCCGTAGCTGTAATCTTGTGGGAAGTAAGGAAACTGTCCGTCACTATCTTTGCGAGTGTCCAGCATTGGCACAAATAAGGCAGATCACACTCGGGAGTTTTTCCATCTAAAATCTTGGGGAATTTCCAAATTCACCATTACTAACCTAAATAGATTCATCGGAAAATCCAAACGGTTTGACGAACCCAACGAATCATGAAAGCAGATAAAGTCAGGGGTCCCAGAGAAAGCGTATCAAAATGGTGCTTTCAGCACTAATTGGGTCCTGGGAACATACCCAGGCGACGCTTCTACCAACCAACCAACCAAAATCACCGGCGGGGGTCCGTATTCGCAGGCAGTTATTTTGGCAATTCAGGAGGACGTGGCAAAAGTATGTGGCCTGTTCAAATGGCAAATGGCGTGGAAGGCGCTGTTACATTTGGAGTGCCGCATACGCCCATAGAAGCAGAAGATTTATCAGAAAATACTGATGTGCCAATACAGACCGTTTTATCAATTATCGAGGAGGAAGTAGAGCCTAACCCAAAACGTAAAAGGGCAGAGAGCCAATCTTCAGGCCTGAAGACTTTGGACTAAGTGTGTGCTGCTCAGCTGGACACCATGAGCAACATTTCCACGTTCCCACGACAGTCGGGTCTACGTAACCGGAACAACCCAGATTTATATTTGGCCAAGGACTGTCACTCCAGCAACACTCCCCAAAAACTCTTTGGGGAACTTACCGCGTAATCCAAACAATTAGGGCAGAAAAGCTTGAAGTTCTAAATAATATAATACACTAATATGGGACTACAGTGATGTGCCATGAAACACAGTACCGACGTGTTGTCGAGTTTTGAATTTTTTTTTGTTCAAAATTACTTTATTTACTTTTTACTTGAATTAATTTAATTCTACTTTATTCAATGAACGTTGTTTTGAGTTCAGTAGACTTTTGTACATACAGTCATGTGAAAGATAGTAATGACATTACTTGTTGAACAGTTTTTGCTATTCTTGTTTTGTTTTCAGGCCATTATCTAACAAAAACCATATAAGTGCAAATTTCAAACATTATAGAAAAGTTGGAAAAATTCATCAAATTTTTACAACAATCTTTTTATTAAGAATTTTTAGAAAAAATCTAAGTATGCAGTTTGATAGCCCATTAAATGTTAGTGCAAGTTTGAAGTGGCTATGATTCCATACAAAAAAATGGTCGAACATACTTTGTATGGACACGTGAGACGTTAGAAAAAAAAAATTATCAAAAAATAAGGCGAATTCTTGCGACTTGAAACTTACACTTTATTAAACTACCATTTAATGGGCTACACAATTGGATACATAGTTTTTTTCTAAAAAGATTGTTTTTGTTATATTTTTTTTTTTTAATTTTTCAAACTTTTCTAGAATGATTCAAATATCGGTTTATATGGTTTTTGTTAGATAATGAGCTGTATTTTTATAAAATTGAACGTTAAAAAAACAAAAGAATAGCCAAAACTGGTCAAAAAGTCGTGTCATTATTATTTATCATATGACTGTATGTGCATATGTATGTACATTGATCGTTTATAAAATTATTAAAACTAAAAACAAATTAATGCAAACAAAAAATATGTTTAAATCGTTCTGTAATCACCTTTGGTAGACTTTGAAGTAAATTGATCATGACAAGGAAAGACTTGTTAATAAAAGTGAAGGTACATAACAACCATTGCGTCACCGTCACTGTCACCGTCAGTTGTCAAAAAATTTGGATCGGTGTATTTGTATGAAGTAAGTTACATGCACAAATGTGACGGTGTCGTACAAATTAGCTCAACTTTCAACTTTGATTATGCGTTTGCGCCAAGTGACAATACATGTTTGAATATACATTTTTTCAGTTTGTGAAAATTTTTTGGATTTACATATGTATTTAAAACGAAATGTAAAATATGATGAAAGAAAAGTAAAACGATATTTCTGCAAAGAGCAGCAGCAATTTTTTGATTTTACGGACGCAATGGTAAACGGCTAGTGTGTAACTTTACGCATAAGCACCGTTGCCGCTGACATTGACGGTGACGGTGACGCAATGGTCGTTATGTACTTTCACTTTAAATAAGAGTTTTTTCAGTTACTAAGTCAAGCTTTGTGCTATGTCATCTCTTATTGCTGTACCATCTTGCTGATCTACCATTGCTTCCTCTTGATTGATTGCCCCTTGATCCTCATTCTCCAAGGCTTCGTAATAGTTAGAGTAGTCATCTGGTAATGGCTCGTTGCGCTTGCGGCAAATGTTGTGCAAAGCGCAACATACGTTTATAATGCTACAAGCAAATCTTGGCTCATAGCTTAAGCATCTAAATTTGCTTTTGAGTAGACCAATAGTTCGCTCTACATATTTTAGTTTTTAAAAGTTTGAACGATATTAAAATTTTGCAATGTAGTTTGCATTTACAGAATGTTGTGAAAACAAAACAATAACTTGAAAATTTAGTTCTCGTGGAGTACGCGCTTTTGGTGTAACAAAAGGGACCACTGAACACAAACAGATAATAACCCCCTTATTCTAGAACCCGAATTTTCATAGTTCGTAATTCGTAGCTACGCTAAGAAAAACGAAAAATCCACATGCTGCAACCCTTGCGGAAACATGTGCAGCATGTCAGTTGTTTTTCGAAGACAGTTGAATGAAGGAAAACAAAGTGGAAAGGAATTTAAAAAACACTCATGAAGTGCTTATTTATAGTAAAATTGTTTAATTTTACATATTTTGAAGGAAACGATGGATTCTATTGCATTTGCAATTATAGCAGCGGAGTAAAAGCGCGCTATGGGAATGATTTCACAAAGATATGCGGAGCTGTCGGGCATAGTAACCATGGCCGCATCTATGTCAGCTTCTGGTTGAATTGTTGAACCACAAGCCAGAATTCCTCCTCCTCCTATGCCTGAAGAACTGATTCCCAATCCAGTTAAGGCAATAACAGCTTCTTCCAAGCCATTGAAAACGTGCACTTTGTCAGGTCCACCACCTGTTGCTTCTGCCTTCAGCCGCGCTTAGGGTTTATAACTCTTACTAAGTAGAATTGTCCTTTCTGTGTTGCCGGAGAAGAGGGGCTACCGCATGCCAAAGCTATACAACATTTCTTGTGCATATCACTCCGGCTACGCCATCCACAGTAGTTTTGCGCAGACCCCACATCGAATTTGCAAAAAAATAGTGCATAGTGCAAACCGAATTTATTAATAAGCTAGTGGTCGGAAATTTGAAACATTTATTTTAAATACAAGTTTAATGCTTTGATTATACGTGTATGTTAAAATTTTTGGATTCGTTTGGACACAACAACCGAAAATCATTGTACAAATAACTTAACCGGACCCAAGTTTCTCGATAAGTGGCAACAAAGATTCTTTTTTGTTCTTTATATAAAGCAGTTGATAAAAATATACGTATGCATATGCGAAGGCAAATTTATCTGTTTAAATGAACACCACTAATATTTCCTGCAAACACACATCGATTCAAGCTTACTCGTTCGTTTTTAGGCATGCCATTGTTACGAATTTCAAAAGTTCGAAAAGACGATTCGGATTGCAGCATACTATTTCTACGATTCGTAGCAAAATCCGAATACGAAAGAGTTGCAGAATAGAGGTGTAAATTAAAAGCCTTCAAAGCATTTACTTTTGCTTACAGTGCAGGCAGTAGCACCAGGATTGGATTGTAGCCGCTACAACAACAACCAGGATTGGAATTATCCCTTCAGTCGCGAAATGGCTCCTCGGCCATGTGGTCAGTAATCGTAATAGTAAGAGAAGAAAAAGGAATAACATCTGAGATACTTCGCCGACCTAAACGGGGTTAGATCGCCGAAACAACAGCCCTTGGTCGGGTAAAACCCGAGTCATTCCGGGTCGTAGAACCGGCTGTCGCGGCCGGCATGCGGAGAGACCCCTCACGACTCGAAACATCTATTCGTATGCCCGGAAAACCCGACAACCCTAACGCCTTTGTCCCTGTGGACCGACCCTATTGAGGCTGCACGCTTCTTAGGGCTGCCGTTAGTGGAACTTGACGACAACGACTGAGATATTAACGGATCGGGGCGGGGTTGTTGTAGCCGCTACCACAACAACAACAAAAACAACAACAACAAAATAATAACCTGGTTACTTGTGGGCCGCTAAGGTCTCCAACCAAAAAATCACTATATACATTTTAAAACGATATAGTATTTAATAAGAAATAAAGAATTCAGACAAATAAGATGTAAGCATAGCAGAAACTTTTGCACGTAGTTCTGGCTCTCAGCTGTATTACCATACGTATCAGTGGAGCAGCGTTTGACACCTGAATCAATGATGTCACTGCCAGTTTAAACTTATACTGCGTTTAAATTGAATGGCTGGATGACATTTGATTGGCTACTCTAATAGCCTATTTCCACCAAAGGCTTAACTGCAATTAAGAGCTCAGAAAAGTTCAAATAAGTCCAGCGTGGGGTGATCGGAAAGGTTTTTTCTTATGCTTTGCTTTTTTCCTTTCGCTTTCTTCTACTTAAAAGGTGGAATCACCCCCTTCGAGTTGTAATCTCCGTTTTTCAAACGGCATAAACTGCAGTCAAGGCTTAGTGGAAATCAACTATTAGTTTAAACGACAGCCGTGCACTGGAAAACTGGCCCTAAGAGGAACAACCGGACTATAGGGACTATTGGTTACTTCGTCATTGATTCAAAGAGCCTGTGCCAATCCGTAGCAAAGTTCTATGGTGAAACAACTTTTTACTATGGTGAGAAAATTTTACATTTCTGCTGTGCCAATTCGTAACTTTGTACGGCTGGAAATTTTTGACAGTTGCTTTGATGCAGAAGAAGGCTATCGAGTTCGCAAGTAATAAAATGTAGCAGTTATAGAGAAAATGTTTGCCTTTGCTGATTTCAGTAGACCTTTTAGCATTAAGAACTCATTTTTCTCCAATATCCACTCTCTTTGGTTTTCTTTAATTTAAGTGTATACATGCATTGTTCTGTATTCTTATTTATATTAGCTTTGTTTCTTTACAGATAATTATCACTAGTTTTTGCTGGAAAGCGTTTCTTAACCCAAAAAAACTAGCTGCTCTCTCTCGTTCTTACACACTTCTTTTTTTGCCTGTCCTACTAATTTCTGATAGTAAAATTTTTACTAGCAGAAAATAACAGCTGTCCAAATCAATAAACAGCTGTTGAAACAAGCGAGGTTATGTTGCTTTATTCGTTTCTTTCTCCAAATTTTTGGTATTTCTTAAATAAAAATTAGCGAATCATTATAAATTGATAAAGTATTGCAAAATGTATTTGTGAATACCTTTGATATATAAAACGCGATTGAAAAAATTGCGCCAAATACATATTTTCAAAAGTCAAATACACCGATCAGCTGTTTACTTGTTATTTTCTGCTAATTTACGTTTCTTAACTATTTCTTTATATCGCCCTCTGTGAGCGTAATTCTCTCAATTTTCCCATTATTCTTCTTCCTGATAATTATCGGCAGGAAAAGTAAAGAAGCAAAGCTCATGTTTGCTGCCATATTTTTCAGTAGCCCTGTCGGATAAAAGATTTTTATTCATTCATTCTTGCGGTGCTCTCCCTCTTCAAAAAAATAGGTTACTGAGCTTAGAATTATTGCAGACTTTTATTTAGAACTCTTTATTAACCGACTTCAAAAAAGGAGGAGGTTATCAGTTCGTCGGAAAATATATATTTTTGAAGTGGAACTTCTTAGGCGGCGGTATCGCAAAAATAGAGGGTGAAATTTTTAAAACTAATAATGTTACATGAGGATACGGTTGCCAGACGTACTAATTTTTATCAGTACAGTACTGATTTTTCAACTCTTGTTCTGATTTTATTCATTTCTTCAATCAGTACGCTAATGTCCTGATTTTTCAAAATACTTTAGGATTTTCTTAAAGTTTTAACATAACGCTGGAACTTCTTTAAACTGTACTGTAAAAAGTAAAAAGAAAATAATTTAATTATAGTTGACATGTTTAAAATAATTTTTGATATGCCCAAGAAATTAATACAACAAAAAGATCGCTTTATGTACCAGTTGCGATAATTTGATGGAGCTTAAATTTTTTAAAAGGAAGGATGACGTTTTTTTGTCGAGTGTTGTTAGTTATCTCGAATATAACTTTCACAATTCACTGACATTGTAAACGGGTTTTGCATACAAGACATAGAGTTACCCAGTAGATAATTTCAGGAGTGAAAAGTCCTTCCTGAGAGTCAAGAGGCCTTCCACTCTATATTCCTCTCTCCTTTCTTTTTTGTATGGAGCGGCACAAATTGAAGGGCTTCTTCTTTCGCTACCCATGGAATGCCTTCCGGGAGGGCTTTTATAGGACATACTTCAGAAGGCCTTATGGAGGAGTTCTTTTAAAGTTGCTTCTTTAATTTATTTGAAGTATTTGCTTAAGGTTTATATCAAATATATGTTATTGCAACTTGAAATTTTTATTGAAATTCATTTGTAATGCTGAATAATATAAATTTATGCATTCGCGTAAATTGTAAATGAATAAGCCCTTCTAGAAGGCATGCAAGGAAGCACTTTTTCAGCCCTTCTTGGGTAGGCCTCTTAGAATGGCTTCATTTAAGAAGGCCTACCTAAATTATCTTCTGGGTAGATACTCTTTTTGGCTAATTCTTAGTCTTTAAAAGTTTGTTGAAAAAATTAATTTAAGCCATGAGGAATTATAAATTAAGCCCTTATATAGTGGCATTTTACCACAGTTTGAAAAAATATGTAATTTTCTTCTTTTTTTTCAGTACCACACTCAAACAAAGCAACTGAGAGGATCTAAGTATAAAGTTTGCTTCCTGGCGCAAAGAGAGAAACCGGCCTCTGATTAAAATTGTTTAAAGTGAACTGCAAATTAAAAGTAAGTTTAAAATGAAATGTATAGAATTTTTTTACTACTTAAACACTGAAGATGGAAATGATCTCATTATGACTATTGAAAAATGTCATAAATATAAAATAATTTATTGTCTTCTGTGTACAATGATGTGTACACTCATGTATATAAGTGAATAACAATTTTATTTTTTATAAACAATATATTATTTATATACCAAAATATTGTAAAACACAAGTACTCTGGCGTTTTAAAGTATTATCTGTTACGTACATTCATAATTTTGCTTTGAATAGAAATGTACTGAAAAGTACTGATTTTTTAGCATGAAAAAGTATAACGTACTGATTTCCCACATAAAAAATCTGACAACCCTACATGAGTAAGAAGGAATATAGTATAGAGAAGGGGGAATGTACATAGGTACATACATATGTATGTTTGAATGCACGTATGTACATGTATATGTATGATAAGGTGCATGCATGAATTCTTATGCAGAAAATGGTCAGATGAACGCATGCCCGAATATTGGAATTTAAGTGTGCTCTGCCCAATCCACAAGAAAGGCAACCCCATTACGCAAATTATTTATTTATTTATTTATTTAGAGTCTATGATTAGTACAATCTTACAGACTAGAATAACAAAAAAACTTAATAAACTGTAACATTAAGAGTAACATGTACAAAAGGTTGTCTTAAATTCTATCCTATTGGCAAAAATGTTAACATTGTACACTATGCATAAAGCATTGAAATCACTCATTATCCTTATCATTGGTTTATTTATAGCATAATTCGTCTTACATAGATCAATCGAAAACATATCATGTTGGCGTAGCATCCTCATTGGAGCATTGTTTAATCCGATCTAATAGAGTGGGGCAGTCAATTTGCCCACTCAGAATATCATGTAAAAACATCAGACCCGAAACAGTCCGCCTACTACGAAGAGTTTGCAAGCTAATCAGCTTGCAGCGAGATATATATGGAGGAGTACGATTCTCAAACCTAATTTGAGCCAAACCAAATTTTAATGATCAGCCTTATAAGCATAGGTTACAAGGACTTGTAAAGTATATTGTGTGAAAGACTGAAACCCACCTTCAACGAACTGATTTGGCCTTATGAGCGTGGCGTTAGACCAGGAAAATATACCATAGAACAGG
>NW_023458563.1:1181843-1192380 GCF_013731165.1 Rhagoletis pomonella | reverse complement strand
ACCATAGAACAGGTATTAACAATAAAATAATAATCCCAACGGTTTTTACCCTCCATTCCCGCCCATCCGCACGAGGGGCGCAGTCCGCATGACGTACGGAACCAGTATTTTCAATTTTTGCGCCGAGTCACGATAGGCAGGAGTTTGTTAAGTGTCGAGACCTAAATCTGTTCAGCTACAGAACTAAATTCATCAGCCGAGTTTGTCTTTATTTTAATGATTCATTTGTTGAGAGAGGACAGCATCGATTTCTTAATGCTGAAAAGCGGATCTGATATATCAAACGTTCTGGAATGAGAGTTAAAATCTTGGCATAAGCAACGGAGTGGGTCGTGCAATTCAAAATTAGTTTTACAAGCTTTCAGAAATAGGGGACAAAAGTGTCTTGATACCCGGGAGAGAACATTAAGGCTAACTTCGCCCAGAAGAAGCGGACTTGAAATTGAGGCTGTTAGTAATTTAACTATAAAAATTGTATCAAGCATTTGCCTGCGGTTGGAAAGTGTAGGAAGATTAATAAGTTTTAATCGGCTCGTATAAGGTGGAAGGTTATATTGAGAATCTCAACGCAAATTTCTTAAAGCAAAAAGTAGGAATTGTTTTTGAATTGATTCTATCTTGTCTGAGTAAATTTGATACCTTGGCTTCCAAACCACCGAACCGTATTCCATAATTGGCCTAACTAATGTTGTAAACAGGGTTTTAGTGATATAAGGGTCACAAAATTCTTTTGACCATCGTTTCACAAATGCAAGTACACCTTTAGCCTTGTTGACTGTAACATTAATATGAAAATTAAAACTAAGCTTAGGATCCGTTGTGATACCAAGGTCCACAAAATTGTATACCTGTTCCAGGTTATATTTACCTATTGTATAAGAAGCGGGATGAACAGCTCTTCGCGAGAAGCACATTACTTTACATTTCTTAAGATTTAGAGGCACAAGATTTACTTGACACCAGTAAGCCATGCTGTTTAAGTCTCATTGTAGCAAAGACCTTTCTTTAATTGAAAAGTACGACTTATAAAGCTTTACATCATCTACATACATTAAAATTTTGGAAAATTGTATATATAAGAACAGAATCGAGCCTAGGTGGCTACCTTGAGGGACTCCTGAAGTAACATCAATGACGTCAGAGATTGTATTTTTAAATATTACACTTTTTGATCTATCATATAGGTATGAAGAGATCCAACGTAGAAAATTAGGTGGAAGACCAAAAGATCAAGTTTATAGATGAGCAACGAGTGGCACACTTTGTCAAATGCTTTACTGAAGCCAGTATATATAACATCAACAGTTTTGCTTTCACTAAATGCTATTGAGATATAGGATGTTAATTCAAGTAAATTTGTAGAAGTTGATTTGCCCTTGCAAAATCCATGTTGACTATATGAAATGCTAGAAGAGATAGAATGCGTCAGCTGATTTGTTATAATTGCTTCAAATAATTTAGGAATTGCAGAAAGCTTAGCTATTCCCCGGTAGTTCTCCACTGAAGATCCGCTACCGCTTTTATGTAACGGGGTTATGAACGATTCCTTCCATATAGTTGGAAAAACGCCCTCTTTAAGAGACAAATTAAATAACGCTGTTAACGGCTCATAGAGATAATCAGCACAATTTATAAGAATACAAGTAGGGATCTGGTCAGGACCATAACTGAAGGACTGCTTTAAGGATTTTAGATAAACTACTACATCATCGGGAGATATTACTGGTATATTTATTGAGTTCATTGGACATAGTTTAAAAGGATAGTCAATGTTAGCATGTTAGTTAATGGAATAATTGGATTTAAAAAACAGAGCGAACATGTTAGAAATTGTTTGATTATCACTAGAGACGGTATTTTGATACTTCATGGCGGAAGGAAACCCACGTACATTTCGCTTGGAGTTTACGAAGTCATAAAATGATTTGGGGTTATATATTATGCGCCGTTTGATTTTACACAAGTAAGCTTTTCAAATAATTTATGTAAAGTAAAGTTAAAAAGTGCAACTCTTTGTTCAATATTTTCTTTATATGCAGGCCACGATAATTTAGACAGTTCTTTGTTAAGCTTTTTAAAGCTGGCTTTCGAAAAATCAAAGCGATTATTTGGTTCGTATGCTTGGGTACTGCAATTTTGAACATCACTTATAACTTCGTAAGATACCTCCATAGCAGGGTGGTAGACAGGGCAAAACTAGTGGATCACGCTTATTTACAACGGACTTAGATGCATCATCAACATAAACAAGATCTAATACTTTACCAAACTTATTGTGAAGTACATTAACCTGAGTTAGGCAGAGTTCAGCACTCTCCTCTAAAAATACGTTGTTCCACGCACTAGACGCGAAAGGTACGACATCATTGTCAATGATGTTCCATGATATGCTTGATAAATTAAAATCACCCAACACAATCATTGAGTCAGAGGGTTTAGTCAGTATATTACTGATTTCAGTAAAGAGATGAGTCGTGAATACACCAATGTGTCAGATCGGGGAGGGATATAGCATAGAGCTAAGTAAATAGACCCTTTTCCAGCCTGTACACGAATGCATTTGATCTCTACTGAATCAATGTGTGGAAGACTAACTTCTTCAGATGGTATTGAAGAGTCTACAGCGAAGATTACGCCACCGCCGATTCTGTCCTCCCTATCTTGCCTATAGATATGATAATTATTTGGAAGAATCTCTGAATTGTGAGGTTTCAGCCAAGTTTCAGTAAAAGAAAGAATATGATAATTACATTCAAGGCCTTTAAGGTATAAGTTCGTTAATTTAGTATTTAAGCCTCTTACATTTGGGTAATAAATACTTAAAGCAGATTTAATAATTAGTTTTTTGATTCAGTGTTATGACGGGGAATATTAGCTAAGTTATTTCCTTTTTTGGGCCTATATTCGAATTCACGAACGAAAGCTCCGGGGGGCCAAAAGAACTACTAAGCAGCGCACTAAAATTATCTAAATTTACGTAAATTTTCGTATTTAAAATTAAATTTTCTGATGCTTAAGTCGACAGTTGTAATTTTTGATGAGATATAAAGCTTTATATCGTGTTCGGTAGTGTCTCTCGAAAATCTGGAGACAAAGATTGACTTCTTTGGCGGAACCACAACTAGTTTCCTTGTATCACACTGGAGTACCGGCGGAAGGGGTTGAGTTACTACGTTAGTAGTTGAGGATAGGGAAGGCGGTGGAGGCTTTGAAGATGATGCCACCACTTCAATGGGGGAAGGGGAAGATACTTCAGGCTCGTTATTAACCGAAGCAGATTACGTTACACGCTCTTTTGAGGCTGAGGATTCTGATGCTGGAGGACATGGAGAAGATGGATTAATTAAGTCAGTCGGAAGATTATTCTGACGAGCAACGGCAATAATTTCCTTAGATGGACTATGATGACGCTTACGTTTAGACACACGGATATCCTTAACAGATTGCAAGGTATCAAAGCATTGGAATGATTTGACCACATTTTCATAATGCTTAAATTTTTCTGTCAGTACCGACAATTCTCTTCCTATTTCTGTAAAACCATTTCTGGTTTGCCTAAATAGCTTGAAAATATCAACTTCGGTTGACCTGCACTTTACTCAAGACCAGCGAAGGCCCTTGCCATCATTAATAGCGTCCAGACTTCTTCCCGTCAAACCAGCACATTTGAGATGGTAAATACCATCACACAGCCAGCACGATAAGTAGCGTTCAGAATCGCTTTTAATTTGGCAAGTATCAAGATCGCACTTCATATTGAAAGATTTATGTAATAACATTCGTTAATAAAAAGACAAACAAAATAAATTATAACAATTAAGGAGCTGATGTAAATAGCTTTAAATAAATGTAGCGAACAGTTTGAGTATCACTGTAATTATGACACTTAATAAACGCAACGCAAACAGCTGTGACAAGAATTACTAGAAGAAGTAAACAAAAAGAGTAGAACAAAGATTAGAATGTATGCTAGTGAAATTTAATTAAATTTAGTTTAGTATAAAACACAATAACTTTCACTTAGCGTCAATTATTTCACACTAAGATGCTCATAAGCACTTTTTATCACTACTTTAACTCAGAATTAGCACAATAAACTTAGCAAATAGAAAGCCAAAATCAAAGCACAATAAAGTACAACCTCACAGCTTGACGTTTGCAAAATACACA
This sequence comes from Rhagoletis pomonella, assembly GCF_013731165.1. Lineage (NCBI taxonomy): Eukaryota > Metazoa > Arthropoda > Insecta > Diptera > Tephritidae > Rhagoletis > Rhagoletis pomonella. Next base: position 1,188,210 of record NW_023458563.1, on the reverse strand, counting down.
ATACACCAAAGACTCGAGGGAATAGGATCCACAACACCATCTATTTATCGATGTCAAAGCCGCTTTCGACAGCAGACGAGGACAGAACGAAGTATCTCCTGTCGACCAAAATCGCTTAAGCGGTTACAGAATAAGTAACCAGATTCAAAATTTTAACGCTAAATTAAAGAAAAACCTGCTAGATTAAGAGGGGAAACCGCTAAAATTGCAACACTGACCCTCACTATCCTCAGGACTTAACCTATGACCAAATATCGACCGGCATTTTTCATTTAGTTTAATGGCGTTTTCCTTCTCGAAAAAATTTCACCTTCTTATATGGCAACATTATCAGAGTGCAACATTTTAAAGACAGAGCACGCAATATTATTGTGAAGATGCTGAGGCCACAAGCCGGAAACTTGACACCCAAGGCGCAAGGCAGAAAAATGCAACATTATTTCGAGAAAAGAAAACGCTATAAGATCATAACGGCGACCTGTTGGTGAGTGGTTAGAGGTGCGTACTATCAGTCCTTATGGCATGGATTCGATCCGGGCAATGTCTAAATTACAAAAAGGTTTTTCTACAAACGGTCGCCCATCTGCAGGCAATGACAAACCTCCGAGTATACTTCTGCTATGAAAAATGTTCACATAAAATACATTTTGCCATTCGGAGGAGGCGAAAAAGTGTAGGTCCCTCCATTTGCGTAACAATATCAAGACGCACACCACAAATTGGAGACGTTTGGCTAAACACTTAACAAAAGTGTAGGCGCCAAAATATGATTATCATCATTATTAAGATCGCAATGGAAAAACTTACCACTTACAATCATTCACAATTTAACTACGTCGATGCCGTGTCAATGCAAAGCAGTTGCCTCGACTTCTTATGTCTCGTCTTCTTTAAAGCAATGTAGTATTTTTCTGTCACCATTGTTTTATACACTAAATCTGCTTTTTCTTATTGATATTAAAGAAATTTACCTTAAAGCTTAGCTGCTGCTTAACTCCTACACAATTTTATTTTTGTTGCAAATGTTTTGTGCGACACTGTTATGTGTACAGTGAACAACAAAAAAAAGCAACCTACCGCAGGGTCGTCAACAGTGGGGTGGCGATTGTTGTCAGACTGGCTACGTATCTATTATCCGGAATACTACGTTTAGTCGTCGACGTTGTACCGTAGGCAACTTTTATAAGAACAGCCGCAACATTTCGCTCTAAATTGTTCATCTTATCCATGTAACCAGTGACACCAGAAGATGAACTGCCAATAGTTGCAGAATTTTCTCCAGTAACCCCGATCATACCTGGTGGTGATTTTGTACCAATCCGGTTACTGCTTCCGCCCGATCTTATGCTGGCATTAATATACGGGTAGTTGTTGCCGTTATCAGAAATGAAGTCATCATCAGCAAGACCAGCATATTTGGGTTCAACCACTAGTAAAGCGTACGTCCAGCGAACTTGCGACAGTGACAGTAACAATATTAAGAGGATATAATGTATCCAATATCCATACATTTGAGCGTGAAGCCTTCCACTCCCCCTAAAATTGTTAAAACGACAGCTCACGACATTTTTTCTTAAATCTACCCGGTTTATGGCGTTGATTTCTTTTCGGCGTATTGCTTTATCTGAAGCAGGTGCAAAAGAACAAATTCGATGAAAATCATCATTTGAAAACATTTCATCGGCAGAAATGTGACTGTGTGTTATCATTCTATGACTACGTTTTGAAATCTCTAGCTCGTGCAATCTATTTATGCTGCTATTATCGTCAAAACCGCTATATGTTTTTGTTTTACTGTGAGCTATAGCTGGGGCAGTCAAGGATTTCAAAACTTGATCAGTTTGCAGCAATGTTTTCGTTTCAGTAACACGGCTGTCCGCTTGCTTTGTCCGGTCAACATTGCTGCCAAAAACATTAGCTTTTATTGCATTTGTTGGACAATAACAAGAATTGTGTATTACATTTGAACTGTTGGCCGCAATATGCCGTTGAACTGGCCGCTTGCATTTCTCATGCAACGTATCACTATCGGCAATTTTAGGTAATTCAGGTGGAGTTACCGGCTGGGCTGTGTCACCCCAAAGCTGCCTTGAGTTATCACAGCAACAATTGCAATTTTTATAAAAATCTCTTTTGTTTTTATTATAACGAGCATAGCTTATTTCAATATCGCCTTGTTTACATTTGTGCTGTTTACTGACGATGCTAGATATTCTAAATCCTGTGATTCTATTGACAAATATTCCAAAGTTTGCTGCGTCAATAGTAGAACATGAAGAGAATGACTCAGTCGCACATACACTTGCAAAAAATGTCATACTTTCCGTCATAACAGCTACCGTCTGCCAGTTGGTTTAGCTTTGCCACTTACCAAGTTTGGTTTGCTGTTCAGGAATAATAAATTCGGAAGATTTTGTCATTTGTGATGACCCGTATATAGTTTTTATGAGACTGAACAACAATGATACTGATGATTTGACGAAGAGCTTACTCGGCCTCGCAGTAAATACATGCCTTCAACTCGTTTAGCCTGTGGAAGGTAAACAGAAATATTATTACAGAGAGAAAAAAATGATCGACTAAAATCGAAATATTCAAGAAACATTTGAATTGTTTTTTTTTCAAGGCGATGTGAAATTAAAATGTTTTACTTAGCCGAATTCTTAACCGTTTATATATAATGAGGGTAAAAAATGTGCCTGCCCTGATGTTTTGACAATTTTTTTTTCTATATATAATAATAAAAACAATGTGCTCTAAAGCGCCTGTTTGTGTCTGAACACGATAAACTAAAAAACTATCGGATTTTTTCTACGGTTTACATCAGTGGACGATGTGTTTCATGGGGAACGTTTTTTTATTTCCTTTTTGGTTATTGTTGTTTCCGACAGGGTTGGTGTATGATGTATTTTGGAACGAATTTCCGTCATCCGTTGTCAAATTTGGTTTGGAGACAAACCGGTTTCGGCGCTGTGCCATCTTCAGTGTCATTTTTCGTTCTGGATAATTTTTGTTGGTTACCCGTATTTATACTCCTTATTAACTACCTATATTCCTTTTGTTAGGTACGTCTTCCTAGTTTTGCAGTATTTGCGATGCTCAATAGGTAGATGAATTGTTATGGCTTGTTTTTGCTGATTTTCACCTTCTTTGTTTTTGTAGTAAGTGTATTCCCTATTATGTCTATCCTTAAGAGTAGTTTTAGAGGTTCAAACAATACGTCCGATACAGTATTTATTTGCTCATTTATTATTCGTCCTTTGAAGGTCGTCTGTTTATATATTTCTATATTTTCTAATATATTCAATCTATGTCCTTTATGTTGTACATGGAGAAGCTCTGCTGTTTGTCCTATTGGTGCGCATTTATTTTTGATAATGTGATTTGCGAAGTTCGATTCTGTTGTAGCCTCTGGTTTTCGTATTTTCTTATTATAATCCCTTATGTGTTCTCAATACCTTGTCTTTATATTTCGTCCTGTTTGTCCTATGTAGCTGTATCGGTTCTCGCTGCTGTTTTTGATTTCGGTTGCATTTGTGCGTATTTTGGTATAATATTCATAGCAACACATGGCTTATTAAACCAAATATTGTGTTGTTGATCTTCAGTGAACGCCGATACCGGTTTGTCTGCAAACCAAATTTGTAAAGGGATGACGGAAATTCGTTCCAAAATACATCATACACCAACCCTGACGGAAACAACAATAACCAAAAAAAAAATATTAATACCGGTCAGGTTTATTATTCCAAAACCAACTTACTATTGACTGTATACCAACGACGTTCACTGAGGATCAACAACACAAACGCCAATATTTGGTTTAATAAACAATATATTGCTATGAATATTATATTAAAATACGCACAAATGAAACCGAAATCAAAAACAGCAGCGAGTCAGAAAATTGTCAGGAAAGCTTAGAACAACTACCTCCAATGTGTATTTAAAAACTTGGACGCCAAAAGGAACATAAATGCGGAGCTATTGGCCATCCACCTACACTTAGGGGAGCATCTGCCAAACGAAACCTTGATGGAAGCTGTTGCGGATATTGCAGACCTATTGAATGCAACCATGTTCTCACTCAACTTCCGCTAGTGTGGCAGCACTGACATCGGATCACCATATACTTATTTGACTTTCCTTTATTTACTTCACCTTCATTTTTACGTACTTTACTAGAAAGCACGCTACTATTTATATAGAATTAAATAAACTGGACTTTCTTAACAAATTGAACATTCTTTAATTCTGTCAGAAATTGGCGACGAATATTCGGAGTGTGCAGGTTGCAAGGATACTTGCAAATAAAATAATAACTACCTTTGGCTTTTGGCAAGGCATTCTACACCAAGAAGAAAATTTCGAGTTTTGCGACGAGATCATTCGACGCAGCCATTTTGTTAAAAAGCCGAGTGTATATTGGCAAGTCATTGCAATGGCGGACGTAAAGATCCAAGAGCTTTTGGAAATTCAAAGCAAATTGCTTGCTATGCTCACTGAAGACACCTCAAAAGCACGAAGAAGCCTAATGGAAAATTTGGCTAGTCGTATTGTTGATTTCTGTTACGACCCGCAAAATAACCTAACGTTCGATGTGTGGTATGCACGGCACGAAGATGTATTCATCGTTGATTGCAAAGACTTGGATGATCCAGCACGAGTTCGATTATTAATGAGGAAGCTCAACCCTGTAGCATACGGGAAGTACGCAACGTACGTGTTACCAAAAACCCAAGAGACCTATCATTCACTGAAACAGTGAAAACCCTGAAGGAAATGTTCGCATCGAAGGAGTCGATTTTCAGCCTCAGATACAAATGTTTGCAATTGACAAAAGAAGATATTGTAACATATGCGGCACGAGTAAATGCATGCTGTGAAAATTCTAAGCTTGCAGACATGACAGCTGGACATCTTAAGAGCTTAATTTTTGTAATTGGGTTAAAGCAAGCATTATGCTGAAATTGAGTAAGCTAGTCAGCACGGCACACAGTGTAATATTTGACCCATCTAGCTGCTTTTAATTCTGTAATTCGAAAAATATTGAAGATAGATTAATAAAATTTTGCACAAGGTACGTTATAAGATAGGCGAAGCTTTTTACAAAAAATGGGTCATTTAGAGTTACTGTCACGCCACCCTATTATATAACTGCAATTTTTAAAAATGCAAAAACTGAAATATTTATCTAACTACAAAGGTCAAAATGCCCAAAATTTATATTTAGAATTTCCCTATAACAATGGATTATAAACTGACAAAAATGGACTCAAAAATATTTTTTTTTTTTGTGAATTATGTGCATGGAAAATATCGATAAAAAATCAAGTTGGTTCCAGTTCCGTTATAAATTCAATATTTCTTGCTCTATTTACAAAAGTGGGATACTATTGGAAAGGTTATGTATTAGGCTTTCTCTATTCAAAGCGAAAATACAAGAATTTGTCTCGGCCGAGATGAAATTCAAATAAGTTACTCGAAGAAAATGAAATTCCTAATAGGCCTGAAAAATTAAAATTTCATCAAAACCTGTACTTTTCAGCAGCTAAAATTGTGTTGTTTAAAGTCCAAGAGGAGTGGTAAATAAACTGAGATACAAACTTTATCGAATAGTGGCGGATAACTAGTTTGCGGGTCTAATGAAATTAATAAATTGCTAAAAATAAATCTAAATTAACATCGTTTTGCTTTAACATGAAATACTCAGTCCTAGTTTACTAAAATCCAAAAATCCCAAAAATGTATATTCATTAAAAAGAACATACCTAAAAAAATAAGGCCAAAATAGTATTTTAGCAATTGTTGCATAAATCACATAACACCGACAAATTAAACATTGAGATTCAGTTTCAAATATACAATTTTAAATAATACTGCGCTCGGTAATCTTCCAAATCGAATCCCGTCCCGCCGTACACTTTGGTTTAAACTTTGTAATTGTTATTGTTTCGTCCTTAGCAGGCATTTCTAAAAACATTTTTGACGTTGTTTTGAAATTTGGCGACATAAAATAATGTAATTAATATTTTCTAAAATATGGAAATAATACACTGTGCGGCAGGCCGTTTGCTAAATCTGAAAAAAAGACACGGTGATGGTCGAACAGCCAAATAAAAGCGTAAATGCCAATTAAACTCAGACTACCAGAAATAAGAAGTTTGAATCGGGTGCAAAATTGAAGCAGAATAAAGTTTCAAAATCTCGAAAAGTCGAACAGGTCATAAAGAGGGTTATTGCAAAGCTCAGAGAAAAAAACCGCAAAAGGAGTATCCCAGAGCGGTAGAACACCAACCCAACAGCGACCGAAAATCAACGCAGTGCAGGTAAATTGCGTATATTTCGCCGCACGCCGAAAATATGT
>NW_023458563.1:1176205-1181833 GCF_013731165.1 Rhagoletis pomonella | reverse complement strand
AAGCTGCAGCTATAACGGACATTAACCGAAGATATGCAGATGTTTTTAGCGCTGTTCCGGCCAAATGCAGCAAGGCAGTTGTTCAGCTACATTTGAAACCAAATGTACAACCGATTTTTCGGGCGAAACGACCAATGGCGTACGCTTTACAAGCTCTAATAGAGGCAGAATTGGATAGACTGGAGAACCTTGGAATCATAACACCAGTAGAATTCTCCGACTGGGCAGCGCCGATTGTAGCTGTTAGAAAAGTAACAGGCGGAGTACAAATCTGTGGTGACTACTCATCTGGGTTAAATTCAGCACTACAACATCAGCATCCACTACCTACGGCGGAAGATATATATGCTAAAATTGCCAACAGTCATTGTTTTTCGCATATAGATTTGGCAGATGCATATTTACAGACGGCAGTCACGCCGGAGGCAGCAAAGTTGCTAACTATAAGTACGCATTAGGGTTTATTCGCATTTAGCCGACTTGCACCAGGGGTCAAAAGCGCACCAGGTGCTTTCCAGCAAATAATGGATACTATGTTAGCGAACATAGATGCTACTGCAGCATATATAGATGATATAATCGTTGGGGGCTCTACATGGTTTTCCCATCTACAAAACTTATTCAAGGTCTTGCAAAGACTAAGAGAGTACAACTTTCACGTAAAGTTGGAAACATGTAAATTTTTTGTTGCGGAGGTTAAATATTTAGGAAGTATTGTTTCACAGAGTGGACTACGTCCAGATGCAGATGAAATCAGCGCAATACTGAAGATGCCACCACCTACAAACATTTCAGACCTACGAGCATTTTTGGGCAGCGTAAATTATTACGGGAAATTCGTTCGCAGCATGAGCAGTCTGAGGGCACCTCTGAACGAACTACTTCATGATAATGTAAACTTTGTATGGACATCGCAATGTCAACAAGCTTTCGAGAAGTTCAAAAGCATTTTGCAGTACGACTTACTGCTCACGCATTATAATCCGGATCTTCCCATAAAAGTGGCAGCAGATGCATCGACCGACATTCAACCGAGCAGAAACATTCTCAGATTGAGAAGGCGCTAGGGTTGATATTTGCAGTAAAAAAGTTTCATCGATATATTTTCGGACGAAGATTTATATTATGGACAGATCACAAGCCATTACTATCCATCTTTGGTAGTAAAAAGGGTATTCCCGCACATACTGCAAATAGACTACAGGGTGGGCTCTTACCCTCATGCGGTATAATTATGAATTACAGTACGTCAATACGAAAAATTTTGGGTGTGTGGATACTCTATCCAGGCTGATGGATAAAAATGAGCATGAAGATATGGTCATAGCATGCACGCAACTAAAACAAGAGGTATTGGCCGAAGTCAACGACCAAATCAGGAAACTTCCAGTCACGTTTAGTATGGTACTAAAAGCTACAAGCAAATGTAAGCAACTATAAGCAGTTCTGAAAGCATTGAAGTCTGGATGGCGAATGTGCCGTACGAGCTACTTCCTTATCATAGACGCAAAGATTCTTTGAGTGCAGTGAGAGGATGTCTACTTTTCGGAGAGCGGATTATTATCCCAGTGTCCGCGAAAACGCGTTTTATGCCAATTACATCGGGGACACCCTGGAAAGGAGAGAATGAAATCTATAGCAAGAGGGCATGTTTTTTGACCTGGCATAGACGAATGATTCGTGTCGTTCGTACGATATTGTCAACCATATGCGATGGTAGCGAAATCGCCTATAAAATCTACACTTCACTCATGGCCGCTAGCAACAAGGCCTATGGAGCGGTTGCACGTAGATATCGCTGGACCCTGTAATGGAAACTACTACTTCGTGATAATTGATGCCTACGATAAATGGCCAGAGATTTTTCAAACCCCTAGCATAACCTCATCAGTGATTATAGAAAAATTGGATGAGACATTTTCAAGGTATGGGAATGGTCGTATCTGAATGGAACACAATTTGTGAGCGCACAATTCAAACAATTTTTGAAGATGCGAGGAGTGAATCACGTCAGAACAGCCCCTTGTCACCCACAATCCAACGGACAGGCAGAACGGTTCGTGGATACTCTAAAGAGAACGCTAACTAAGCTTAAAAGCGAGGGAACGAGTGTAGAGAACTTACAAACTTTTCTACAAGCGTACAGGTCCACTCCAACCCCGAATGTACCGAACGGTGAAACACCAGCAGAAGCATTCTTAAAAAGAAAAATTAAAACTTCGTCGAACTTGTTAAACCCACCGGAGTTGCAGCGTCAACCGCAAAGCAACGCAAAGCAAGAGCAACGATTTAATACGAAGCCCGGCGCGAAGCCAAGACACCTGGCAGCAGGGGATTTGGTTTATGTTAACAAAAAGCGTTGGGCACCAGGCACCATTATCGAGAAACTTGGCGACGTAAACTACAACGTTTTAATCTCTGTAAATCAAAGAATAATTCGAGCGCATATAAATCAGTTGAAAATACGACTTGCTGACAAGGGATCACCGTCAACGGATGTTAAAAGGTTCTTATGTGACAGTTTCGATCTCTACCAAGCACCATGGCACCGTCAACAAGCCGTAGATAATGGCGACACACGTCAACCTCCAGAATCGTCAGAAAAGCATGCCCGACTTGGGGTTCCAGTACAGTTACAGGACGATCCCGAGAGGGTCGCAGTAGAGGATCCAGCTGGTCCAGATAGATTTTCTACCCGAAAGGCGCTGGAGATGCAACCGGCAAGCGAAGCGAGACCGGGCCGAATAAAGAAGACGCCGACGTGGATGAGTGACTATGACGTTTCTTAACAAGGAGAGATGTTGCGGATATTGCAGACCTATTGAATGCAACCATGTTCTCACTTAACTTCTGTTAGTGTGGCAGCACTCACATCGGATCACCATATACTTATTTGACTTAATTTTTTTTTTTACTTCACCTTCCTTTTTACGTACTTTACTAGAAAGCACGCTACTATTTATATAGAATTAAATAAACTGGATTTTCTTAACAATTTGAACATTTTTTAATTCTGTTGGACCACAACAGAAGTAATAGAGAAAATAGAAGCCGATAAAAAAAAACTCATGAAGAAGTATGAAAGGTTGAACAAGAAACTCAGTAACTTGAGGACGAAGCAAAGCAACAACAACAGAAATTCCATTCCAGATTGGTAAACTTGAGGGAGGTTTACATTAGACCTCTGCATGAGTTGATTCTTATTTCAAGCCAAAAAGAGTACATTAGAATGGTCTATTCTATTTCAAGTTCAAAATACCCAGCGTTTTGAATTTTGTATGTTAGAATATTCATTGCGTTTTAAATTTTCTAACTTCATATAGAAATATATAAATGAATTAATAAAAAACAGTAAATTCATCCATATTCAAATTTATTACAATTTATGTGATATTTTGTGTTTAGCATCGAAAACGAAAAAAAAATAATGGAAAGGGCAAAGGAAAGCGTAAGTACGCTTGATAGGATGTACGTATTTATGTATAGTGAATCTACATTTCGGTCCATTTAATAATGATAATGGTATATGTTTATAATAACAGAACTCCGCAGGCGCAATATTGCAAAGTGCCGGCATCAAGGAGAAGCTCCACAGTGGAGAGTACACTCTGAGTCAAAAAAGAGGTCGTAGTAAGGTTTGGGATATATTTTCCAATGTTAAAAATAACTCTGGCGAAGAGGTGCCCGATATTGCAGCACGTAAAAGATGGTGCAGCATTTACAAATTTACGGGGAGCACGTCAAATATTGTAAGACATAAATGCTATATTATAAATGCCCATAGTGTGAATAATGTTGGCCAAATAGAAGTAAGTAATGAGACGAAATAAGAGGGTATTACTCATATTACGCGATGGGCTGTCAAAAACTGTCGCTCTTTTAAGATAATTGACGATTCTTGGCTAAAAGGATTTGCAAAATTTTTAATTTACATAGCGGCAACCTAGGTTTCAATGTGAACGTCGATAAGCTTATGCCCCTCCCTCAAACGATATTCCATATGTAAGCAAGTTAAAAAAGTTTTGTTTTGCTGGTGAAAATGATAGCGAATTTATAACTCAAGTAAAATCGGTTCTCCTCAATGAAATTTTGGCAACAGTTTTTCTACATTTAACCAAATACCACAAAATTGCCTATTTTTTGTTTCTGCCAACAAATAAACTACTTCAATTTTCTTCGAATGAAAAACTACAAGTTATCAGAAGTTGTAAGGAAATAATGACTAGCTTTACTGGACATGGATCTGATGGAAATATACAAAGCAACGACATTTTGGAAGATAATACGTTCGCAGACGTTATTGAAATCAATCATGAAAGCAACGCCATGGCTCAAGTAGATCAGGAAATTCAAACCTAAATGTTACGTTCACTGCTGACTTCGACTGTTTTAACTGGTGGTATCTGCAAAATTTTCTGTATACCCGCAAGTAGCGCGGCTTCTGAAATGTCTTTTAAGATGCAAGAAATTTAATAACCGAAAAACGTTGTACTATTGCTCTTAACTCAGGCAATGTAAATAAAATAAGGTTTCTGCATTCAAATATAGAAATATAAATATACTATATGTTGAAACCAATTATATTATTATCTAATGCCTCTCTTTTATGGCGCATTCAAGTGCAAAATATGTATACGCAAAGTTCAATAAATACAAGGAAATGTAGGTATTTAGATTTATAAAAAAAAGTTTCCATCATATTCACTCAATTTGTTTTCACATCGTTTGAATATTGTAATGTCGGCAATCATATCGAGCCTTAACCGCCAAAATAACGTAAGCGACATTTTTTCAAAATTTTATTTTTGATGCAGAAATATTCCTCGGGCATCTAGATGTATTTCTGCATCGAAAAGAAAATTTTGAAAAAAATGGCGCTTACGTTATTTTGGCGGTTAGGGCTCGATATCAGCACAGCTATTCATTTAAATTCAATAAAATTCAAACCCAATCACATTTATTTAATTTCAATATGAATGATTCATTTGCCGTTTTGAATGGATTCATGCAGCCCTCTAGTTTACATCAACGAGCAAGAAACAGAACTATTAAAGAAAGGCCTCAAACACAACATTGCAAGTACAACCGAAAGAGGGAACTTGAACAAATCATCGTGGATACTGAAGTTATTATATCACGGCTTCCATCTGGAGAACAGGATCACGCCAGACACATACATATGTCGGCCCATAATAGAAAAAGACATTGTTGTGTAAATAGATTTTATTCCATTCCATATTCTATATTTTACTATACCTGTTTTACAACACTCAATGTACATTCAGTTATGCAACACTAATATTTACCTCAATATACTCTGTATTCCAATATGTATGTATACTAATACTCTTTCCAATATATGTACTTACTCGCTACTATTCGATCCACCTATTGGTACATGGATCATTAATAAAGAAGATCTTAAACTTACAACAGACATAAAGGCCAAAAAAACTACAAAGCAGGACGAAAACCAAACAATAAAAGGGCTCAAAGAAAAGTTTAAGGCAAAAAATGTTATAACCACAAAAGCGGACAAAGGCATAACCACCGTATTTATTGATAAAAGGGATTACATAGAGAAAACTGAAAAACTTATACTGAAAAGGGTGCAATAAATTGGGAAGT
>NW_023458563.1:1172027-1176105 GCF_013731165.1 Rhagoletis pomonella | reverse complement strand
ACTCTTGCGCAAGCTTAGCGTCCTAGAGCATACCAAGTATGTAAATTCCATTTTGCCAAAACATCCACGAGACCACACCTTCAAAGAAACAGTCGAAAAGCTGACAAAACTTTTTGGTTCGCAGAAGTCTCTTTTTAACATGCGCTATCACTGCCTACAGATAACCAAAGATGCTACCACAGATTTTTTAACGTACGCAGGCAACGTCAATAAAGAATGTGAAAAATTTCAACTTCATAAACTAACACTAGATCAATTCAAGTGTTTAATTTTCATCATGGGGTTAAAGTCTCCAGCGGATTTTGAGGTTAGAACCAAATTACTGGCAAGACTAGACAGCGGCGAAGAAACTCTTACACTTGACAAGTTGTCAGCAGAGTATAAGCGGTTAATAAATCTAAAGGCAGACACAGCATTAATCGAAAACAAAAATGAGACTCGCACAGTCAACAAGGTGCAGGCGAAGAACCACAACAAGCGATTTCCAGAAACACCGTGTTGGTTTTGCGGCGGTATGCATTATACATCCGAATGTCCATTCAGTAAGCACAAATGCAAGCACTGCAACCGTGTGGGGCACAAAGAAGGGTATTGTGATTCCGGAAAATCTTACAAAAATCAAAAACAAACACCCTTACACTTAAAACGCACGGACAAGACAACAAAAAGAAACCGCAGAAACCAAGGTGAAGGATCAACAATCAACAGCATATTCGTCACTAACCAAATCTGTGTAGCAAATCGCAAATATATTCGCGTGCAAATAAACGATTTCCCGACCGATCTTCAATTCGACACAGCTTCAGATATTACCATCATATCTGAAGACATTTTCCGACGGCTTAACGTGAGCAATAAGACGAAAGTCAGCAACACGGCTCGTAGCGCAACTGGCAAACTCCCATTATCAGCACAATTTGAATGCACTGCTAAATTCAAGGGTAAGCAAGCATCAGCAACATGCTATGTCACACCCATTCAAAATCTGAATGTCATGGGGTTTGACTGGATTACAGCATTGAAACTCGATAATGAGCCAATCAATGCAATTTGCAACAAAATCAACAAAGGATCATACAAAAATCAGGGAAGTACAAGTATTTCAATTGATAAAAGCATTTCACTGCTGAAAAAATCATTTCCAGCTGTTTTTGATGACGAACTCGGTCTTTGCACCAAAGCAAAAGCGCATCTTACGATCAAGCCGGATCAACAACCTATTTTTCGTCAAAAGCGACCAGTCGCTTATGCCATACAAGGACTCGTAGAAGCCGAACTACAGCGTCTCCAGGACATAAATGTGATCACTCCAGTCAACATTTCAGACTGGGCTGCTCCAATTGTGGTGACAAGGAAAGCAACTGGTGGCGTGCGAATATGTGGCGACTTTTCAACTGGCTTAAACAACGCTTTAGAAATGCATCAATACCCTCTACCATTACTTGATGATCTCTTCGCGCGACTGGCCAAGGCTAAATTTTTTAGCCACATTGACCTCTCAGACGCTTTTCTGCAAGTTGAAGTGGACGACGAGTCGAAACACCTGCTCACCATAAACACCCACTTGGGTCTTTTTCGGTACAACCGAATGATTTTCGGCGTCAAAACGTTTCCCACTATATTCCAGCAAATTATGGATAAAATGTTGTCCGGACTCACGGGAGTAGCGGCATACATAGACGACATATTCATAGCAGGCCAAAGTCGAGAGGATCATGACGAGAAATTAGAAGCCGTATTAAAACGCATACACGAGTTCGGGTTCAAACTAAAATTTGACAAATGCACGTTCTATTCAAAACAAATAAAATATCTGGGCTTTATTATAAATGAAGAGGGCATACAGCCAGATCGCACGCGCATAGCAGCAATAACGCAAATGCCCGAACCAAAAGATGTATCCGAACTACGATCATTTCTTGGAGCAATCAATTTTTATGGGAAATTCATCAACAATTTACGCACTTACAGAGGACCACTGGATGAATTACTGAAATCCAACACCAAATGGCACTGGTCTCAGGAACAAAGCAAATGTTTCGAACAACTTAAAAACATTCTCTCTTCAGATTTATTGCTGACGCATTTCGATCCAAAACTGGATATTGTTGTTGCGGCAGACGCTTCAAACTACGGCCTCGGTGCATGCATCTTGCACGAGTACCCAGACGGTTCGATGAAAGCAATATGCCATGCTTCACGCTCACTCACGGCGGCTGAAAAAGCTTACAGCCAAATCGAAAAGGAGGGGCTGGCCATAGTTTTCGCGCTCACGAAATTCCACAAAATGATTTTTGGCCGGAAGTTTAAGCTACAAACGGACCATAAACCTTTACTCGCGATTTTTGGCAACAAGAAAGGCATCGCAGTACATCAAGCAAATCGATTGCAGCGTTGGGCTATAAAATTATTAGCTTACGACTTCGACATCAGCTACGTATCAACGAACAATTTTGGCCATGCAGACGTTCTATCGCGTTTAATAGACAAAAACGTAAATCCATCAGAAGACTACGTAATAGCCTCTATTAAATTTGAAGTTGAAATTCGTCAAATACTTACAGACTCAATCGCCAAATTACCAGTCACACACAAAATGGTTAAATACGAATCACAAAAAGACAAATTGCTAAGAACAATTATGCAATACGTAAATGAAAGATGGCTATATAATTTGGAAGGCTCAAATGAAGCAAGACAATTTGTAAATCGCAAAAATGATCTCCATGTGGTTGACGGATGCCTCATGTTCGGAAATCGCATCGTAATACCGACAATACTGCGCAAGAGGGTTCTAAAACAATTGCACAAAGGACACCCCGGCGTCGAACGTACAAAAGCCATAGCAAGAAGTTTTGTTTACTGGCCTAACATCGATATTGATATTGATTCGCTTGTGCGAAACTGCAGCGGATGTGCATCAGCAGCGAAGTTACCCACAAAGACACATCTACAACCATGGCCTACTCCATCGGAAGCTTGGGAACGACTTCACATTGACTACGCTGGCCCATTAGACAATACGTACTTTTTTATCATTGTAGACGCATATTCAAAGTGGCCCGAGATAATCCCCACAGCCAATATTTCAAGCAATAAAACAATCGAAATGTTAAATGAAGTTTTTTGCAGACTGGGCATACCGAAATGCATCGTTTCCGATAACAGAACCCAGTTTGTAAGCACACAATTTCAGAAATTCTTGACAGAAAATGGAATTAAACATCTACGCTCCAGTCCATACTACCCAATGTCCAACGGTCAAGCTGAACGATTTGTGGATACGTTCAAAAGAGCCTTAAAGAAACTAAAAGGAGAGGGTACTACAGTCCAAAATTTACAATCATTTCTACAATGTTATCGCTCAACTCCAAATAAAAACACACCAAAACACACATCACCAGCAGAAGCCTTATTCGGACGGAATATACGAGTACCATTAAATTTGATATTGCCTAGCCAACCTAAACCAACCGGATCAGACACCAACCACCAAAAACAAAACATGCAAAAACAATTTAATCAAAAACATGGCACCAAATACTCAGCTTTTGAACCACAGCAAACCGTTTATGTAGTTGTACATTCTTATAACAAGTTTGACTGGAGACCGGCTCAAATCATTGAAAGAGTTGGGGCGGTTATGTACAACGTAAGATTGGAAAACGGAAAAGTAATCCGTGCACATGCAAACCAAATCCGAAAACGCTACATTGAGGAGATTCATACAGAGGAGCCGAAACACAAGTTCTCACTGGCAGAAGCGTTTGGATTACACGACGTAATTGAATCCTCCGGGGACCATTCCCGAGTAACGGAACACTCTGTCGAAATCGATACCGCCGCGACTTCAAGTAACCCAGTCGAGGCTCCACCACAACCGCAATCTACTGTGGCAGCAGATTTCGTTACATGCGAAACACCTAGACGGACTACACGAAAACGTAAGCCTGTGAAAAGATACTCACCAGACTAAAAAAAAAAAAAAAAAAAAAAATCATCTTGGCGGATATCAGCATTCAACAGGAGAGGTGTTGGATGAAAAGACAACCCTGATCACGTACAATTATACATACAT
>NW_023458563.1:1163994-1171927 GCF_013731165.1 Rhagoletis pomonella | reverse complement strand
GAGATAAAACTGGATTGCACTGTGCGGGTGTGTGTGGTAGAGTCTATCACAAAACCAAAGCGTGTGCATCTATAGATGACTACTGTTTGCAAGGTTTAGTAAATTGCCCCTACTTGAGATTCATGTGTGATGACTGTGTTACATACATATCGAATGTTGATTATGCGCTCAAACAAATGATATCAATAGCGGAAAGCAACAAAATAAATATATGCGAACAGAAAACGGAATTCGAAAGCCTAATAAACAATCATAATAGGGAAATCAAGGAATTAGTAGCTAGCAATGAGAAAGAAATTAAGAGGGTAATGGAGACTTTAAAAAAAGCAAATAAGGAGAAAGATGATTTAATTAAGAGGGTGGAAAACTTGTGCATTTTTAATAAAGATTACTTAGAGAAATCAGCTGAAGGTTTGTCTAAGCAAAGAGAGGAGATAATTGAAGAGGTGAAAAAAGTTGGTGAACAAAACACAAACAATGGTAACAGCATTACATCGTATGCTAATGCTTTAAAAAGTGTCCCGCCTATTATTGTTAAGCCAAAATCAAAACAAAGTGTTGGCGTAACAAAAAAAGACCTAAATAAGATAGATGCCACTGACATGAAAATTAATAAGGTGATAGATAAATCCAATGGGTCAGTTGTTATTAGGGCAGACGACAATTCGGAAAAGGAAAAAATTAAAACAACCCTACAAAATAGATTAGATTCTCAAGTTTACGAAATCAGAGAATCTAAAGTTATTAACCCAAAAATTAGAGTCACCAATATGAGCGAAGAATATAATGATGATGAAATAATTGCTAAAATAAAATCACAAAACGAATTCCTGAAAAATGCTTTTATAAAATGTGTGAAAGTTTTTAAACAAAGAAGAAATAATAGCTCGGTGTGCACCTTTAGCGCAATCATCGAAATTGAACATGAGAAATACTTGGAAGTGCTAAAACGGGAGAAGATTAACATCGGGTGGGATCAGTGTGGCGTATATGATGGGCTAAATGTTAAAAGATGTTTCAAATGTTTAGGGTACAATCACAACGCAAATACATGCACTAAGAAGTTAAGATGTGGTCTATGTTTGGGTGAACATAAATCTGATGAGTGTAGTACACAGGTAACAAATCCTGTCTGTGGAAATTGTGCGGATGCAAATAAAGATCTTGGTTTTAAGCTCGATACAGGTCATAGCATTTTCAGCAAGGAATGCCCTGTCTACCAAAGAAAACTGAAAATACAAAAACAGCGGGTGGGTTACTAGCAACCAAATCTAGCAAGTGTTATAAGTAAAAAATCAGAAGATTTAAAAGTAATATACTTAAACGTTAATAGCTTAATACACAATAAACTTGAAATCGACAGACTAGTGGAGTTATTTGACCCAGCTCTTGTACTTTGTTCCGAAACTAGCATAACAGATCAAATTAGGGATGCTGAAATAGGTATACCATCGTTTACAGCAATTAGATGTGATTCACATAGTAGGCACACCGGAGGTGTAGTTATGTACATTAAAAACTCGCTGGAATTTAGGGTAAAATATAATAAATCCATGAATACAAATTTATGGTGTATTATTGTGCAATTAAAAAATCTTGAGGTTAAATGGCAAATTGGAGTTATATACCACTCCCCAAGTACTAGTGATAGTGAGTTTATCAACTATCTTGATTCAATAGTAATGGACATATGTGATACAACGTCTAACAACGTAATTGTTGGAGATTTTAATATCAATGTGAACAAAGTATCGACACACAGTGTGAAATTGAATGAGTTGTTTAATTCCATTTCCATGCACCAACTTGTAGATTTCAATACCCGAATAGCAGAGGCATCCGAGACAAAGATTGATCTCCTATATTCAAATGTGAAAAATATTGCATGTAAGAGGCTTGATCGACACAAAATATCTGATCATGAAACAATAATGTTTAATATTAATATAGGAAATCAAATCCCTCTCAGAGTGGTATCAGAAATAGTTTCTTGGGAACGGTATAGTTGTGATAGCTTAATTGACCTACTCAGATGTTACGATTTTTCCATATTTGATCGACTTGATTTAGAGGAAATGGTAGCATTCCTAAATCTATGCTTGCTTAACAGTCTGCAACAATTAACGTTTGTGAAACAAATAAACATTAAAATAAAGAATAAGTGGTATGACTACGAACTGACACAACTAAATAAAAGAAAATCAGAGGCATACAATTTAGCAAAAGCGTCACACCAATGGTCAGACTACTACAGCATTAAAAAAAAATACAAAAAAATGATAAAACTGAAAAAAATTAAATATATGGAGAATAAAATTATAACTAACCAGTCCGACAGCAAGTTAATGTGGAAATATTTAAAACAGACGGTTTGCTATGATGGTATAAAAGAAGATATTACATTAATACATCATGGTGGTCAATATATTGAAGATAAAAATCAAATAGCAGAGGTCTTAAATACCTACTTTGTTGAAAGCATAGTGGAAATAAATAATAATATTGAAAATATAGAATATAGTGATAACTTCTATTATAACATCGATAGCACATTTAAATTTAACGAAATAACTA
Source organism: Rhagoletis pomonella (assembly GCF_013731165.1). NCBI lineage: Eukaryota > Metazoa > Arthropoda > Insecta > Diptera > Tephritidae > Rhagoletis > Rhagoletis pomonella. The sequence continues at coordinate 1,169,353 of NW_023458563.1, read as the reverse complement.
CTGATGACATAGTGCGAATTGTCAAGAAATTTAAATATAAAATTGGTGGGAAAAAATTATTATCTGAAGGAGTAATAAAAGACTCTTTAATATACATGGGGTATTTTTATTCAATTATGATCAACAAAAGTATAACAGATGGTATCGTACCTGATGAATGGAAAGTTTCCACAGTGGTTCCAGTCAAAAAAATTAAAAACACAGTTAAAACTGAAGAACTTCGACCGATCAATACTCTACCAAATCTGGAGAAAATATTAGAAACAGTGGTAAAAAACCAGCTCATGGAGTATATTGAAGATAAAAATATATTAATTAAAGAGCAGTCAGGGTTTCGAGCTAAACATTCGTGTGAAACGACACTTAACTGGGTTATTTCTCAATGGAAAGAAGACATGAGAAGTAAAAAAGTAATACTGGCAGTTTTTATTGACTTGAAAAGAGCTTTTGAAACCATTGATCGAAAACTAATGATTTTTAAGTTGAAACAAATTGGTATTAAAGAGGTAGAACTGAAGTGGTTTGAGAGCTTCTTAACTAATAGAAAGCAACACACAGTTATAGGAGAAGTATTGTCTAAGGATATACCGGTAGATATTGGACTACCACAGGGTTCAGTACTAGCACCAATTCTTTTCAATATCTACATCAACGATATTTTATCATCAATCAGTTATTGTAAGATAAGACTGTTTGCTGATGATGCACTGTTGACTATAAGTGAAGACGATTTGGACACAGCAACTCATAAAATGCAAAATGACTTAGACTCACTATATGTCTGGTTATGCAAAAATAAGCTAATGTTAAACGTAAAAAAGACTAATTACATGATAATTTCTTCAGCAAATAAAACTAGATTAGGGCGACACGATTTACATGTTAGGGATGAAAAAATTACAGAGGTTACTACAATTAAATATCTTGGTGTTTTAATTGATAATAAATTAAAATTCCATGATAACATTGAGTATACCGTCAACAAAGCGTCGAAAAAAATTGGATTTATGAAAAGGACATGTAAACATCTAAGTAGAATATATAAAATTATGGTTTACAGATCAATTATTGAGCCACATTTTATATACTGCCCCACTATCCTGTTTATAACACCTGAGTCGTATATAGAGAGACTACAAAAAATGCAAAATAGAGCTATGAGGCACATACTTAACGCCCGATACGATACCAGCATTTCATCAATGCTGAACAATTTAAACTGGTTAAATGTGAAACAACTAATCTTTTTCCATACAATGAAGTTTATTTATAATATAAAGAATGGAACCCTTCCAAAATACTTGAGTGATAACTTTAGGTACAGCAGTCACACTCACACCTATGAAACCAGAGTCAGGGATAACTTTAAACTACCATTTTGCCAGACGGAAAATCAAAAGAGAGATTTGTACTATAAAGGTTTAAAAATGTTTAACGAACTCCCCGTAGATATGAGAAGCTGCAATAGCTTACAAAAATTCAAAAGTTTATTATACGAGCATTGCAAAAAAACACATATAAGATTGCTATTGGGCCTCCCCATTCTAACAAGATACTAGCATATGAGAGGAGTTACGAGCATGGATCGGAAACCCGGCCTTTCCGACCATGTCCAACAGCTCGTTCGTAGTACGGAGCGGAAACTAGAGCTTTCCGCCCGTTTCACAGCAACATAATTATGAAAAGAACATGGATCGGAAACTCGGCCTTTCCGACCATGGTAAACGCCTTTATTGACGCAGAGCGGAAACTAGGCCTTTCCGCCTGCTGAACATAAAGATAGACTGGAGACTAGGCCTCGCCAGCTATCCAACCCGAGGCTATAATGTACGTATAATTAATTAATTAATTGTACAATAAATTAATATGTATAAATTTATAAAGTATGTATTTGAAAATAAGTAAAAATTAGTAAAGAAAATAAGAAAAATGTTAATGTATAGTATTAGTAGAAGAGCAATCAATTAAATTAATTAAATTAAATAAGTTTATAATGTAATTGACAAGATTTTTTATAGGTCTTAAAGACTGTCAATAAATAAATAAATAAATAAATAAATAAATAATTTATTACAACCAAAGTTATGTACATATGTAATACTAATTTTCCTCCCAAACTAACAAATATATAAAAATTCCTAAAAATACGAAAACTCATGTTTTTATGATAGGCTAGATTTCAATGTCCTCAACTGATATTGAATACACAAATGTCATTTGACTTATGGCATGTGAATTTGTGGTTGCCACATCCAACAAATTGTACTTATTGATCAATATTATTGAAGATTTGGCGAAGATTTAACTTAAATCTACCGCCTTTCGAGATTTAATTTTATATGGTAAATCTCAAAAGATTTAACGCCAAATCTCGTCAGAGGGCTAAATCTTCATTAAATCTCAAAATGGAGACATAGTATTACATAACCATCCGCAGACGGTAGTTAATTCTTCATTAATTTTGCTACTCAGATCCAATACTTCTTTTCCACTCAAGAATGATAGAATACAAGATTGCGCCGTCCTGGGCGTTGACATTTGTATACCACAAGTAAACAAAGAATAGAGCGAAAAGAAGAACGAGTTGAAACAACCAAAGCAGTTCACTTTACTGCGAAAAACGTGTTTTAATTTTGCTAAATGCAAAAATATTGCATTTTTCACCTAATCTATTAGAGAATAGGTAACATTTTAGTGCACTCCATTGCTTTGCAATTGAGGCTGCTTCAGCAAACGTTTTAGTGCACTGCATTGCTTTGCAATTGAGGCTGCTTCAGCAAACACTTTAGTGCACTCCATTGCTTTGCAATTAAGACTGCGGCAGCATCTCCGCGGGATTGATTCGTTAACTTGCTAATGGAGGCTGCTTGGTGCAGAAGCAAAATCATTGTGAGGAAATGCTGTTAATGTAATAATAAGGAAACATTTCGGGAACGGCTTTGCCGTGCCCTATGTACACAAAATGCAGCGATTCGTCCCAGCGCTACACTTGCATCTACGCATCTTGCATCTTGACGGCTGTCGCAATAGTTTTTACGCAGTCTTCAAATCAAAAATCACTCACAAATTGCAAATTAACACAATTTAAACTGATTTTTCACATATAATTAAATTTCTCTTTCGCTGATTTGTAAACAAAGGTTTGTTTACAAGTTACCACAACTGTCAAAATCGGCAAAACCAAAGTAGCGGTACCACTGACGGCGCCACCTCTGTTCGCTGCACCGTGTTTTCCACTTATGTCCACATATGTACTTTACAATGTTGCAATACTCCTGGTAAGTCATTTACGTACATTATGAACAACAACGGCCCCAGTTTACTTCCCTGTGGAACACCACTTTTGACTTCTATCTCATCTGACACTATATCATTAAATCTCACAGTTTGATATCTTTCACTTAGGAAATCTTCCAACCATTCATAAACCCAACCAGTAATGTTATACATTTCCCTTAATTTTTTTAACAATAGTGTTCTATTTAATGTATCAACTACTCTTTTGTAGTCCAGAAAAACTGCAAATATTCCTTCTCTTTATCAACTGTTTTTAGCCAATTTTCAATAACTAGTTGTAAAGCCGACTCTGTGCTATCTTGCTCCCTAAAGCCTGATTGGTGTTTTGTCCGCAATCTATTTTCTGATATGTACTTTAACAATGTTTTGTGTACTAAGGTCTCGATCACTTTTTCTATTACTGGGAGAGTATTAATTGGCCTTAGGTCATTACAATGAACACTTACCTTAATTTTGGCAACAGGCACAATCACTGATGTTTTTAGTGATTTCGGCATCATTTTTTGTGCAAGTGACTGTTGAACAATATCTGTTACTTCATCACCCCCACTGTCCACAATTTTTTAATCATTTCACAACTTATGCCATCGGGGCCATTCGTATATTTTAGATTTTTTACAATTTTTTCAACAGTTCCCTTATCTGCATCTTGAAACTCACTGAGGGAAATAAATCTTTATATGAAATCTTCATTGTGTAGATTTGTGTAAGGGCAACTTTTGTAACCTCCAGATACAACCCTGGTTAGCAGTTGGAACGTTTTGGTAACTGGAATTGGGTTAAACTTGCTATGATTTGAAACTGTAGTCTAGTGTAAATGAGAAAACGTAGAAGTATCGCATTGTGTTGTATTAACCGCGGGCACACGCCTTTCGTATAATTAAATTGTTCATCAATGTCCGAAGCAGCTATTGAATAATGATGCAAAAGTTAAATAGATTCAGTGAAGGTGTCTGATTATTGCAAAATTCACCTGAATTCATTAAATATCCCATTGTGTTGTGCACATTTTTTTGCTCTGTGTATAGATTTGGTGTTCTGGCAAGAAGCTGCATGTCGAATATTTATTACACACAAGTGTCCTGTACCCAGTGTAGTTGGATTATAATTGAATATGCAATTTTGAAAAGAACACATTTCTGAAAATTTAAAGTCTAGGAATTAATAAAACTAATTTCTCCTATAGCTGTAACCTTTTCGAAATTGTTTCGGTACACGCCTTAACGACAGTATAATTAATTTTCGAGTTTAATAAATACAGGGAAGCATTTAAAATACATTGAAATGAAAAAATATATTTGTGAAATTATGCGAGTTGGACCCTTTTCGAAATTGCATATTAAATATTATATGTAAAAATTGGGATTTTTGTGCCCACTCGCAGCATAACACATATTCGTGCCAATCATTTAATAGTGTTTCGTGGTTTTTTTTTCGTTGTCAGCTCTAGATTGTATATTAATTAATTTTGAAATAGAAAAATGACTGGGAAAATTGTATGCAGGAACACAGAGATGGTAGCCATTTTGTAAAATTGTACCGATTCCATGCGTGTCGATGAAAACGGCAGTGCAATAGGTACATAGTGTTAAAGTAGACAAGACCAAAACTTAAAAAAAAAATAACAAAAATTTAGTTTTTATCAAGTTTCATATATTTGTGTTTTGCACGTGTATGTACCTATATGGCGTTACAAACAAAATGAAAAATGTTGGAGAAATTGTCAAATGGTGAAATCTATGATAATTTTTAATGGTACGGGTATTTGCCCAATGTTTTCGAGCTAGTGTCCAAATGGTTTTCCCGATCCGGGTTGACTTTAGTGTACATCGACAAGTATGGGTTTTTGGAACAAAACTATCGCGAATTTTCTCATGAAACTTTACGAGGATGATAAGAAACATATCGTTACATAAATTCTCGTTATATTCACTTTGTTAATACTAGTATTTAAGTAATTTGTTGATTAAATTGTTTGCACTTCCACTAGCAAATTTTCATATAAAAAGTGCAGCTATCACTTATATTTTCATATATATTCGAGCTTTGCAATGTTCACGTA
>NW_023458563.1:1160929-1163894 GCF_013731165.1 Rhagoletis pomonella | reverse complement strand
TTGAAAATGTTATAACGGCATTAATTGTAGCTTTTAACGTTAAAATTGGTTGTGAAAAGAAAAAAAATTTAGCTTTCGTTTCTTAAGAAAAAATGGTATGTAGTGCTAACTTGACACCATGCACCATTGTCGACAGAATTGACACATGACAACATGGTGTGATAGCTATTGATCGTCCAAATGCCCAAAACAATTACTTTACACACGTTGGATGGTTTACAAACATTTTTAATTACTGATTATAATAAATTGGCACCGCCCGATTTTTTATTAAAAATTTTCATTATTTATCGAAGTATTGATTTTTATGGAAAAAGCGACGCAGGCGAAAATTTTTAATAAAAAATCGCGCGATTTTTTATTAAAAATTTTCATTATTTATATATATATTAAACGAAAGAAGATACCGAAAAGCATTGAACAGTGCGCACATCTCATAAGGAAAAGTGAATTATTACGAAATACTAATACAGTGGCAGCACTATAGCTATTTTGGAATCTCGCGTTTCGGCTCGCAAAGATTGTCAACTTCTTTTTAATAACAAAATAATCTATCTTAGGTTGATTAAACTGTGTTTCTTTAATAAATAAGTTAAATTATATATTTTAATAGTGTTTAAAAAGTGAGAACAGGTGATTTAGTGAATCTTTGTCGGTGTAATTGCCCATAGAAAACAACGAAATTTAACAAAAGTTTTTTGTTCATAACTTTCAAATGGTTAATAATATTAGTTCCCCCCTCCGGATTGTTTGGTACCCCTCCCGACTTTTCCGCACCTTTTTTAGGGGTTGTTACCCCACCCTAGAGAATTACCTAGCTTTTAACTTTAAAATTTGTTGTGGAAAGAAAAAATTTGTAGCTTTCGTTTTTTAAGAAAAAATGGTATGTAGTGCTAACTTGACACCATACACCTAGTCGATAGAATTGAGATATTGAAATTGTTATAACGGCATTAATTGCAGCTTTTAACTTTAAAATTTGTTGTGGAAAGAAAAAATTTTTAGCTCTCGTTTTTAAAAAAAAAAATGGGATGTAGTGCTAACTTGACACCATACACCTAGTCGATAGAATTGAGATATCCAATATGTTACTATGCCATTAATTGTAGCTTTTAACTTTAAAATTTGTTGTGAAAAGAAAAAATTTGTAGCTTTCGTTTTTCTGGAAAAAATTGAGTTGAACCTTTTTCGAACAAAATTTGGTATGTAGTGCTAACTTGACACCATGCCCCATTGACGACAGAATTGAGATATTGAAAAGGTAATGTTATAACGGCATTAATTGTAGCTTTTTTCTTGAAAATTTGTTGTGGAAAGAAACAATTTTTAGCTCAGGTTTTTTAAGAAAAAATGGTATTGTGGCGAATACTGCGGCAACACAAAGCGAACAACGAGAAATAGGTAGAATGTTCGAGGAATGACGTAGAATGTTCCACAAAGAGAAACGTCAAGTTGGTGAACACTGCGAACAGCGAGAGAGAGAATGAGCGATAAACTTCAGAATGTTCTAGAGTTGCCATCAGTGCCAGCGCAGGTATATAAGGGCGCCGCTACCGCGAGGTGAGTGAGTTATAAGTCAGCAAGCTACAAGTAAAGTGAGCGGAGAATTGAGTTGCGAATAAGCAAGCTATAAGTTTAATTGTGTTAACAAGTAGTAAAGCGTTGTTATTGCTTTAACAAGTATTGTAAAGTGTTTTTACTGTATTAGCAAGTATTGTAAATTGTTTGTTGTACAATAAAGTTAATTGAACTACAATTTGGTAATCGTTAGCATTTATTTAACAATCCAGCGATACGAGCCCGAGTATATTTGGGAAATCCCTCAAAGTTTCGAGGATAATCGTAACAATTGGTGTCAGAAGTGGGATTGTTAAATAAATCCCGAAGGAGAAACTACTAAAAATGGCGAAAATTCAGGACTTAAAAATTGAGGAGTGAAACAGGAGTTGGAAAAGCGTAATTTGGCCACCTCCGGAAGAAAAGGGGAATTGTTATCCCGGTTGCGAGAGGCTATGGAAGCTGAAGGCAGCGACGTGGACAAATACGACTTCCAAGGTAAACCCGACGATACATCCGCAAAGGACGAACAGAAGGATGAGGCTGCATGTTCGTCGAAGGATGTGCAACAGACATCCGGGAAGGTTGAAGAACAGCAAAAGGCTCCTTCGTCATCAACAGTTATGGACATGAACACGTTACTGGCTGCCATGTCACAGATGATGCAAGCACAGGATACACGCATGTCAGAGATGTCATCACAGCTGTCATCCCAGATGCAAACGCTGGAGACACGTATATCTTCAGAGGTATCAACGCAAGTGTCATCCCGGCTAGAAGCTCAGCTACTTGCACAAGAGACACGTATATCATCCCAGCTGGAAGCACAGGATGCAAAAATTACACAAATACCGGACATAATCGAAGAGAGACAGGAGAAAGTCGAGACAAAGGTAGAGGAGTTGGAAGGTCGTCTTCGTGATTTACAGTTGAATCGTCCAGCTACTTCGACGAGCGGACCCAAGGTAAAAACCCCATGTATGCTACCATACGTTAAAAAAATACACAAATAAGTGCGTATAATTAGGAAGTATAAATGTACAATACGTACATATATTGCTCTTATTAAAAATAATAATATTAGGATCGATAGGGGTCTTACTCCTGATCATAACGGTATTATTTTTTTCGGGTGGAAATAATATTTACTGGTGTTATTGTAGTTCAAAGTACACAAATGTAGAAAACGTACATCGTTAATTTGATAAATAATGAAAATTTTTAATAAAAAATCGCGCGATTTTTTATTACAAATTTTCCATAAAAATCAGTACTTCGATATATAATGAAAATTTTTAATAAAAAACCGCGCGATTTTTTATTAAAAATTTTCGCCTGCAGCGCTCTTTCCATAAAAATCAATAATTCGATAAATAATAAAAATTTTTAATAAAAAATCGCGCGATTT
>NW_023458563.1:1151783-1160829 GCF_013731165.1 Rhagoletis pomonella | reverse complement strand
GGTATTTTATGTGGTTAAATTAGTCTGCGCGACTACAGAAAACAACACATATTAACATATTGGATATCTCAATTCTATCGACTAGGTGTATGGTGTCAAGTTAGCACTACATACCATTTTTTCTTAAAAAACGAGAGCTACAAATTTTTTCTTTCCACAACAAATTTACAACAAAAACACTACAATTAATGCCGTAGTTAACTTTTCCAAATTCGAAAAGTGTAGTGCTAACTTGACACACGTTAAAAATTAGTACAACGAAGTTCTGGGGTTCAACGATTCGTCAGAGGATGAGAGTTTAGTGAACTGACCAGGAGTAGTAAATGTTTAAGAGAGTTTAAGTGTAGGCTTTACAATATATTTTGACATAAAATATATTTAAGAAATTTGTCTACGGATTTACTAAAAACCTCCGACTGTCTAAAGAGGCGTTTGTGAGCCAAATCTATTTAAAATATTTTAAAACTATCCACAGCTCTATGATTTGTTCTCAGAGATCGTGCCAACTGAGTATTGGGATTTTATTTCACAAGTAAAAGCAGCATTTCGAGCTTGTGTGTTGTATTCACGACGTTAAAACTGCATGAAATTGATAAAAAAAAATTTAAAATTAGTGTACCCGCCAAAAAGTAAGAAAACAAATGCAAAATCATACATTTTTTACAATTTTCTAACACTTCGCTACCCCATCGAAAGCAAAATTCTGTTCGACAGAAAATTCGATACTCAACGAAAATTTTGACACGGTTGCATAGCTCATAATACGAATTTCACTTTCGATCTTCGATCTTCGATAACCAGCGAAGATCGAAAATCGAATGCAACTCATAATAAGAGCCAAAAGATAAAGATGACTGTGCTGTGGGTCACTTGGCGGTCGATGCTCGGGCTAATACAATTGAAATAAAAGACTAATATTTTGCAGGCTTTTTGTTGACTTCATGATACAATATATTTTCGCTATTACCAAGGTATTTGAGAAAAATTAGATCTTCGACCCGCCCTAATGCACAACGATTCCTATTGTACAACAAAGCCAGCAACAACGTAAACGTGTACGTAATGCACGCAATGACCTTTGGCATAAGTTGCGCGCCATGCATCGCACACTACATACGTGATAAGAACGCAGAATCATACCGAGAGCAGTATCCTCAAGCATACGATGCCATCCGAAAGGCTCACTATGTCGACGACTACATCGACAGTAAGGACAGCGAGCGGGAGGCTCTCGATGTGGCAACTCTGGTTCGCAAGGTTCATCAAGCTGGTGGATTCGAAATCCGAAATTGGACGTCGAACTCTACTGAAGTCCTAATGTAGTTACTCGACGCCGACTTCGCAGCGGAAGCGCCAGTCCAATTTTGTGGTATAGAAAAGGTGTTAGGTATGTATTGGGTGCCACAAACTAACGCTTTCAAATATGTTCTCAGGTTCGCCCGGCTGCGACGTGACGTACTGATGGACGACCTAGTCCCCACGAAAAGAGAGGTCCTACACGTCCTCATGTCAATTTCCGACCCCCTGGGACTATTGTCGTGTCACACAATCGGCTTAAAAATACTCTTTCAACATGTGCGGCGAGCCGACATACGATGGGACGAAGTGCTGCCTGAGTCACTACCACACCGCTGGCGTCAGCGGAAGCAACTTCTGCCAGATGTAGAGGCAATCGAGATCCCGAGATGCTATTCCCCGAATCTGACTAAATCGACTCGAGTAGATCTCCCTACGTTCGTCGACATGAGCGAATATGCATACGCCGCGGCCTCTTATGTGCGGGTACATCGAGACGACATATTATTATGATTATGTTTATTTCAGTCTATGATGTACATTTATCTTACAGACTAGATAACAAAGAGTTTTGGATATACATAAACAAATAAATTCTAAATAGAATTTATACATTATTACACATCAAATTAACAATAAATAGAATCAATAACGGACTTAAATCTAGATCTAGGCAAGGAAAAATTAATGACCAATGTTTTAGAGATATTATTATACTTAAGTGCTCTAAAGATTGGGGCGAACGTAAAATAGTTCGCTTTAGCAACATAAACGAAAACCGGTAGATGGAACCGCAGGGCTCTGTGGGGAATATAGAAAGCGATCTGTTTAAGAAGAGCAGGGTAGTCAATTCTCCCAGAGATAAGATCAGAAACAAACATTAGTGAAGGTACTGTTCTTCTGCCTTCTAGGGAGTTCTGTCTAATAAGCATGAAGCGAGCACTATAAGAAGGAATGGGATCGGAAAAGTTAAGCGTTGAGGAGCAAACCGAATAAATTTCTATAAATAGGGTTCCAAATAATCGAGGCATATTCTAATTTTGAGCGAACCAACGCATTGAAAAGGATCTTCCTGGTAAAGGGGCCCCTGAAATCTTTAGCATATCTGCGAACTACGAGGTTACTATAAGCCCTCGGAAACAAATAACAAACATGATTTACAAACGTAAAGCGATGATCAAAAACAACCCCCCAAGTCATTAAAGTCTTTAGCTATGTCAAGCTGATTATTTAGGATACTATAAGATGAAGAAGATGAAGGCCGCTGTGGGGTAGAGGTAAGCAGTGCGCGCTTCCACTCCGCTGCGCCTGGGTTCAACCCCTGGTAAAAGCAACATCGAAAAAAAATAGAAAAAAGGTTTTTCTTAACAGCGGTCGTCCCTCGGCAGGCAATGGCAAACCTCCGAGTGTATTTCTGCCATGGAAAACAGCTTCTCATAAAAATACAATCGCCGTTCGGAGTCGGCGTTAAACTGTAACAACATCAAGGCGCACGCCACAAATCGGAGGAGAAGCTCGGCCAAGCACTAACATATGTGTAAGCGCCAATTATTATTATAAGATGAAGAAATAGTATTAGCAGACTTAGATATGGTCATATGGAAGCATTTTTTAAAGTTTATTTCTAATTTATTACTATGACTCCATCTAACAAGATTATTTAAATCATGCTGTAGCTTATCGATGTCGGACGCGCAAGTTATCTTCCGGAAGAGTTTAAGATCGTCGGCATATTAATAAAAATTGGAATATTTAAAGCACGACCCAATATCGTTGATAAACAGGACAAACGAGAGGGGGGCCAGGACGCTGCCCTGCGTAACAGTGGCAAAAAATTGTTTAGATTTACAGTGCTGAATTTCCACAAACAAGATTCTTTTAGAAAGATAAGATTTGATCCAGAAAAGAAAAACCGAGTGAAAGCTAATATTCTCCAATTTGCGAACTAAAATTGAGTGCGAGACTCGGTCGAAAGCTTTCGAGAAAGCAGTGTAGATGGTGTCTACCTGAGATCCACTTTTAAATGCTGAAACACAAAATTCGGAGAAAGTCATTAAATTAGTGACTGTGGAGCGGCCACTCACGAAACCATGTTGATTGGGTACTACTAGGCTCTTAATGGCAACTGAAAGTTTTTCTTTAACCACCTTTTCAAAGATTTTGAAACAAATCGTTATTTTAGAAATAGGCCTATAGTTTGTAACATCATTCCTACTACCCGACTTATAGACTGGAGTGATAGAGGCGATCTTCCACTGTTTGATAAACAAACCAGTAGAAAGAGGAAGATTGAAAATGATACATAAAGGTACACAAACCGAAGAGCTACACTGTTTTACAAAGAGGGGGCAGAGGCCATCAATATCACATTTCAAAGAGGAATCTAGATTGGAGATAGCAATCATAATACTTAGTTGTGTTTTCGTATTCTCCAGCAAAAAATATCCAGTAACTTGCCAGTAACCAAATTTCGGAGAGTAAGCCAATATTTACTCCCAATGACAGAAATATGCAAGAAAGTACGAAAACACAAAACAAGCAAGAAGTTGCTAGTTTAATGAACAGCTGATTAATTTGTTATTTTCCGATGCAATTTTCTAATATTTTTCTAGTATTTTCCATCTTATTATATATTTAAATAAGTTTATTTTGTCAATTGCAACTCTAAAAGCACCAAAAGCAATTATTTTGGTAATGTTAATTACATCAAGCGTCATGCCATCAGCTGTTTTTCTTACTAGCAAATAGTTGCTAGTAAAAATTTATCCAGTAAAAATCCAGTAAAACTTGCCAGTTCAGCTGTCATTTTTGCTCTCTCAATTTCCCCACTTTTGCTAGTTTCTTGGAAGTTTTTGCGTACGAAAACGACATCCAGTAAAAAACCAGTAAAATTAGCACTGGATTTACTGGATAGTGCGTACGCGAACAGGGCTAATGTCAGATTCTGTTACGCAGAGTGAACCAAAATCTAAGCAATGTGATGACCCGTGACAAACGGAGCCATCAGCAGTTTCTTCATCTACGGTAAAATTAGATTTAAAACATTCAGCGAAAAATTGCAGTGTATTAGCCAGCGATTGTGAGATTGTGCCATTGAAATTTATACAGGTATATTAGAGCATCCCCTTTTAGACCGAATGAAATTCCAAAAGGCCTTGGGATTTTCTATTAGTTCACACTCAAATCTACTTATATATTTGTTATAGAGGAATTTGTCAAGGACATTAAATTTCTTCATGAAATGGAGATATTTGTCCTTTAGATTAATATCATTATTACAAGATTTGTATAATTTTTGATATTTGTTTCTTTTGTTTTTAAGATTTCTCGTATACCAAGGCAGTCGGTAAATCTTAGGCGGGATTAAAGAAAGCTGAAGAGTGAAAGGGTCGGTTAGCTTGCGCAGGAAGATGTCAAAACATTCACTCACATCAAGCGAATTCAGGATAGTACTCCAATTTATGTCTAAAATAGAAGAATTTAGGTCATTGATATTCACATCACGAAAGTTGAAGGCAGTACAATTATTACGCACTAATGTCATGTCGTCGAAAAAATTTACGGAAGGATGAGGACATGTTGTTTGTCGGTGGCGCTGATTGGAAACTCACATTCTAAAAGATTGGATATTAAATTTTCATCAACAAAAACAAGATCGAGTAGTTTAAATAGCTTATTATGTAGATTATTAATATGCGAAAGATTTCAGCTAAACAGGCTATCAATAAAATTTATTTCACGAGATTCGTTGGCGTCAGGATACCAGTGTTTTGTAATTCCACCCAACTAACATCAGTGAGATTATAATCCCCGAGAATACAAAAATTACAATTGTCATTATTTTCACAAAGACTAATAATATTATCGACATGTGGAGTCTATACAACAAATCTGAGCTATTTGGCGGAATATATGAAACACAAATAAATAATTTTCCAAAGACCCATAGATGCAAACGCAGAGCTGGTCCAGCATAGAATCCATATTCATAAGCGGAGACAAAGATGATCGCAGATGTTGCCTTACTGCAATTAGCACACCACCACCCTTTCCATGGCCAGTTTTCACTGCGTCTCTATTTTTTCGACAAAGATGAAAAAGCGTTGGGTCGAAAAATTCCTCATCGAAAAAATCACTATTGAGTCACGTTTCGACAAGAACATTCGTATTCACAGCGAGACGTGCTTAAAAATACTTCTTTGGATTTAGTCCGCATACCTGACATATTTTGGAAGAATATTTTAAGATGCTTGCACGAAAAAATATTATTTATTAACGGCGCACTATTTGTCCGCATCTGGATGTCCTTCTTTCTGAAAAAATCTGAAAGGACGCACGCTAATGTATTCTGGCCAAACGTTAGGGTTCAGAATCTTGTCATAAAGAGAGGGCATCACACCAAATTTTAAGTTTACACTGCAAAGATATTCCAAATTAGCATCCTTTTTAACGAGCTTGTAGCAGGCTAGGTGTTCACAGTCAATTCCTGCTTGTTTTGAGACATACTCAATTACCTTTTGAACAGAAACATTAGGCTTGATACATGTACCCATTTCTTTTTAATGGTAACATCCAGCACAGTGTTGGTATTCCTACCAACTACGACGTTTTTACGCTTTGTTAATTTCTTTAGTGGCATAGTGGCATTCGCCGACAAATTAGCACCAGGTGAAGTAACAGAGTACGTTGATATAGCAGTTCCATTATCCACAGCAGTAGCATTAACTAACTAGCAAAGTAGGTTTGCTCGATACACAATGTTGGTATTGGCGTACCATACTTAACTGCGGCAGAATAGGCTTGCATTCCCGAACTAGGGTGTATTCGAGCTGCAATAAATGCTGCAGTGTTACTTTTTATGAAACAGTCAGTGCCTGCCACGAATACGAAAAAATTGCTATCACTGAATCCGAGTGAACTCGAAAATATCGTTGCCAGATTCGAATGCTGATTCGAAATTAGCTAGCGCAAAAGAAATAATAGACATTTACGTATGCCATTTTGCTCACGCTGCCCCAGAAGTCACAATGGCCGAGTGGGCAAAGCACTAGACTGCTAGTTGAGAGATCCGGGTTCGAGTCCGAGTCGTCGGGCAGCGGAGCTTTTTTCCTTTTTTATTTAATTTTTGTTTATTTTTTATAATAAATTTAATTTTTTAGTTTAGATTTTATTCTTTTAAGGAGAAAAATTTATGTATATTTTTTTAAATTAATTTTAATGATATTAAAGTGATAAGGTTTCTTTCCTAATAAATTGTTGTTAAACTATTAGAATTTCCTCGCTTCATAAAAAATATTCATTAATTAAATAGCGTCTAGCATATGAATGTATGTACATATATATGTATGTATGGCATTGGTATTTTACGTCTACGTTTACACAAATATATGGAATTATATCAAACTAAAACAAATTTGGATTATAATAAATATTTATTATTAACAATAATGCACCTTTTTTCATTGTTTTTAAGATTCAGTGATTTTAAATTTTGCTCCGACAGCGTAAACTCGTCGTAGAGTATCTGTACGAATCTTCATTACGAACGGATTCAATGAAGGCTCTCTACGAATTTCGAACTTACGTTCGTCGCTATTCGGATTCTGTGATAGCACTTTCGTAGATTTCACGAAAATCGAAGCTACGATATATTCTGTGATAGCCCTGAGTATCACGTTCTATGCGAAAATTTGGGGGACTCTGCGCTTTTTTAGATTAGCGATCGAGGAACAAAATTTTGACTATCAGTGACTCATCATTGGCAAATCAAAAGCAACATAAACATTTTTACTGCCAAATTTCTACAGCATTTTAGAAAATTTTCAGTTCAATTCTTACGTAGCTCGAACGCACCCCTAATGTTAACAACAGCAGGGATACCAGAAGCGCCTGTAGTAGCAGAAAATACGGGTAACGATGGAATTGCAGTTCCACCATTAGCAGAAGTAGCATTAACAGTTCCACCGTAGGCAGCAGTAGCATTAACAGATTCGGCAGTATGTGACCGAGAAGGTGATAACCAGGAAACGGATTTTATGGAAATTGCCTTTTTTCTGCTAAAGAGATAGAGTATATTCGATTAAAAATGTCCGATTTAGCTTTCCCTGATTCCATGTATACACATTTTATGTTGCCTTTTTTTGCCTTTTTTAAGATATTTGCCTTTTTTAAGATATTTGCCTTTTTCTGCCTATTCTACCTTTAAAAAAGTGATTATAGCATTTACAATATTTTTTTTTTTAATTCAAAGCCGTTTTCTCAAATAACGTAGGCTTGAAGACAATAGGGGATGTGTATAAAATTGTAAAGGGCGAGGAAAACGCCCTTATTCCTGATAATATGAACGTTTCAAACGTTCCATATTTAAATTGGACTCCACTTGTATCAACTTAATTCGAGCGCACATTTAGTACATTCAAGGCTTTTCTTCGCGAAAATCGAATGAAAATGCTGCCAGAAAACTTCAAAGTGCATCTTGTAGTTCAATGTTACTTAGAAACTCGAGAGGATAAAATAGTCAAAGAGTCAAAGTACAAATTTTTCATATAAAGAAACTAGTTGATAGTACTTGTAATAAAAAAATTTCTAAAATCAATATATTTTTTGATTGTTCTTCCTGTTTTCTGTCTTTTTTAGTGCCTTATTTTGCTTTTTTGGCAATACCTTTTTTTTGTTTTTTCCTGCCTTTTTCGCTATTTTGTTTTGCCTTTTTTTGCCTTTTTTGCAATACCTAGTGCCTTTTCCTGCCTTTTTCGCTATTTATTTTGCCTTTTCCAGCCTATTTCGTTACTTTATTTTGCCTTTTTTATAGGTTTTTAGGTCCTAAAAATCCGTTCCCTGGTGATAACATAGAGGGCAACATCGCACCATCGGATGTTCCATCAATGTTGGTGGGAGGAAGACCATTAGCACTCCGCTCCGCTGGGGATAGAGCGAACATATGCTGAGCCCATGACATATTACGCATTGGAGAGACAGGAACAGCTACAGTTACCTCCTGTACACCAGTCACACGACTACTATTCCATTTTCTGTACACAGCACCGCTAGAATTAACAGCACTGTTTTTAGCGTTAACATTAGACGAAACCTCTTTCACTCCATTATACTTTGCATTGTTGTTGACCATGTCAATTTTGGTAAAAGCAAGAAATTCCTTTTTGAGGTCTGCAATTTGCAAAGATAGCTCTTTGAATTTTTTATCACAGGCATTTATTATGGTCTGAATCCCAAACTTTTGACCGTCCAGCACAGTCATAGGCTTTGCAAAGCTTTTCGGGTATCTTGATGCACCCCTCACACATATAGCCAATATGGCGGTTCGAGTTGAACAAATTCACATCATATTCCGAGTTGGGGCCCACACAGCACCCACGATGAAAAGTTTTCTTACAGAGCCCAAAACATAGCACAATATAAATATCACTTCTCGAAAAGGCCTTTCCACATTTTCCGCACGAATCAAACATGGTGCGAAATTAACGAAAACAAAAAGCAGGAGCCGAACGAAAACAAGTATGCTCTCCCTACGAAATCCTCTGCGACCTTGTTCACCACCTGGACGAAGGAGGTCAGGCTGTGACCTCCACTTCGATAAATAATCGAAAAAAACTAGTTCCGTTTGGAACGAGTGGAACGTGAGTTTTCAACGTGTGTCAAGTTAGCACTACACTTTTCGAATTTAGAAAAGTTAACTACGGCATTAATTGTAGTGTTTTTGTTGTAAATTTGTTGTGGAAAGAAAAAATTT